>NC_064641.1:206156240-206456695 GCF_023864345.2 Schistocerca serialis cubense
CACCACCTGACTTTTTCTTCTGGGGTACAGTGAAAGCAACTTTGTATAACAACCGTCCAAAATCCATCGATGAATTGAAAATTGCAATATCCACTTTCACTGCTTCTGTTACAGAAGAAATGTTACAGCTTGTGTTTGGAAACATGATTAGATGAATTGAATTGTATATTCAACAACAGGGGGGACACTTTCAACATTTAATGTGAAAATTTGTAAGTAAAAATGAATATTCAATAAATTAATAACTTGTATTTCACTGAGTTTCATTTCGGTATATTCATTGTGGCACACGGCACGTGTGGCTAACAATCATATGGCACTGTGGAGAGACTTATTGAACACCCCGTACTACAACTCTCTACTTATCACTCACACAGGGATTGTGAGGATAAGATTATAATAATTACTGTACACACAGAGGCACTCAAACAATCATTATTCCCATGCTCCATACATGAATGGAACAGGAAGAAACCCTAATGGTATAATGAGATGTACCCTCCACCATGCACCTCACGATGGATGTGGATGGAAGGACATCTGCATCTCCTGAAGATTAAAACCGGCCAGTTTGATGTGATAAACAAATTTAAAAAAAACTTTGAACTGAACTTTCCATTTTATTCATATAACTAACTCTTGAACTGTTAATAGCCACATTAAAATCATAGTTAACCCAGAACGTAGTTTTGGTAATGCATTTCAAAATGGAAAAAACTCGATTGGAATGTTTTTACTTGTTTGCCGAATTGCTTGGTAACTATGCAGTGTAACACCTGCCAGAATTGGAACAACACAAATAGTTTACAGAAGATCGGGAAAGGGATGATAAACGTCCTACTTGAGTTTTGGCAGCAGGAAGTTACAAAATAAACCAGAAACTCATAAACCTTGTGCATGGTTGACATTTGAGCATAGAATGATCATAGACTTGGTGAACATTAATAGTGTGTCAGTAAACAACTTTTGCATGATGTCTTGAATGTGATAAAACCATGTGGAAACAATGTTCCCAGAAGAATAGAAACAACAGAAAAAGTCTGCTCTGGCACCTTGGAATGAATAACTGAAAACGTAGACACCCAGTCAAATGATTGGAAGATACTGAATTGATCAGTTGGAATACTCGCCCCCTCTTTTCCCCTTTTCTCTCCACACCCCATGCATTGTCAATGTTGCATACATTTGCTATTTTGTTGTTAATCTATTACTTTGTAAGCAGTCATTCAACACAATGAGTATACAAAATACAATTTATGAATGCGTAATTTGTTTTGTCTGTAGATCCAATAATTTCCACTTCATTGACAGTGTTGGATGATCCATTGTTCTCATCTCTTTCTTACCCCATTTTCTTCAAGAAAGTGAAACTTATTGTTGAGAGTATCAGTTAGCAACAGCATTGTTTCTGTATGAAATCAGCACACATCATCTTCACAATTGTAGACTTTTCGAAGTTGTTTGACATGGATCACATTGTTAGCTAAGAAAGATATGAGTATAAATAATGGTAGAGCTAAAGGTAACAACACTCTGTATAGTTGAGGCATTGAGTACTCAACAGGCATATAAATAAGACTGGAAATATTACTAAGCCTTCAGACAGTGTCCTTCGGAGTGCCTTCAGAAAGTGTCCTGCGGAGCCAACTAATACAAAATAATATCCTCACACAAAAACACACATTACATCCTAACTACATTGTCTTGGCTGACTACACTGCTCCACTGCTATAGCTCAATCAGGTAAGGGGTTGCAATGGGAGGACAGTGAAGAGGAAGGTGTTAGTGTAAAATGAGTGAAGCATGGGACATGGTTGGAGATAGCCACCAGCAGAGAATGAGACCAGGAGGATTGTGGGGGTGGAGGACATCTTGTACGGACAGTTTTAATCTATATAGTTCAGAGAAGCTGGCTTTGGGAGGGAGGACCCATATGACACAGGCTTTGAAGCATCCAGAGAATCGAACGTGTTGGACTTGGCAACATATTCTGCAACTGTACGGTGAACTTTTGGTCGCAGCTGCAGCTTCACAGTGTTCATTCATTTTGATGAGGATGGAGGGGCAGAGAGGGGGTCAGTTGGTTGACAGTCATGCCCACATAAAAGGCTGCGCCAGTTACAGAAGAGTTCCCTATCATACTTCCCTGGAGCACTTCTGACAATATCCTTGTCTCTGATAAACACTCACAGTCCAAGACAACAGACTGGGTTCTATTACTTAACAAGTCTTTGAGCCACTCACATATCTGGGAAGCTATTACGTAGCACAGACCTTTGTTAACAGTCTGCAGTGGTGCACTGTGTCGAATGCTTTCCACAAATCTAAGAATATGTAATCTGCCTGTTGCCTTTCACCCATGGTTTTGCAAGATATCCTGCAAGAAAAGGGCAAGCTGAGTTGCATATGAGTGATGCTTTCTCTGCAAATAGAAACTTTTCTGTCTGAAGGAAATTTGTTTTTTCTCTACTACATTGTATGATCATCTGCATCTTTGTTATCACAGCTACCTTTTTTTACCTGTCAGTATCTATGAAGAGCAACATATCATGTATTGGTGGAATTTGTTGTCTTCTAAGGATGTGGTTTGCAGTAATTTTACATAGATAAGAAGTCCATTTTTTTTGTCACAGGTAAGGAAGAATGGTGGTTGTGCTGTGCTCAGTTTACTGTGGCGGATATCACACTTTCAGTATTACTGGAACGACTGTATAGGCTTGGCCTGGAGGAGTATTTCTGGGCAAATGGTAAAAAGTCGCACATTTCTAAGTATTATGAACGTGTACAAAAGCGAGAATCATTTAGGAAAACAGTGCCTTCATTGTTGTTTCATTTGAAGATGTTATTGACAATGCAAGCACCAACTTTCATTGGTATTGGTGTTGTTACAGCTGTGGCCATTGTCATTGGTGGTATTTTATTTTTCAGGAAGACTGCATAGTGTATAAATTTTCTAGTAATTTCAGACGGGATATATATATATATTTTGTATGTCTTTACGTGTATGTTACAGATCATTCCTGATTCAGAAATGTTAAAGTTGAATGTTAGTATTGTAGAAGTCGGGTGGTTACTTAATTAAATTTGTGTGTCGGTCTTACTAGTTATGGTGTACTTGTCGTGTGTTAATGTCTTCCACAGAGAATGCAGAGCAGTGACACATGAATAACCTAGAATTGTTTGTGTATATACATATTGTGAGATTAGATGTGGCTGTGGTTATTTATTGCACATAAAGCAAAAATTCAATTTCACCTGAAGAAAAGTATTGAAATGTCTGCCAGAGGTGCTTTTAATGCATCATTGGAGCTGAATGAAAGTAGGTATTGCAGAAAGATACTTAGTACCCAACTACACTTTTTATCTACATTCTTTAATGTTGGGTGTCTTCGTTTCTCCATTTTGATTGTATGAATATTTTTAAAACTCAAGACAGTCATTCTTAAGATATTTTGATCAACTACATTCAAAGTTTGTACCAAGAAGATCATTGTCTTGCAATTTTCAGAAAAGGTTGTGTTCATTAATTATTTAATGTGGGTGTTTTGCAAGGAGTAATGATACAGAGGTAAATGTGCACATCGTTGACAAGACTTTTCAATACTACCAAATTGTGCAGTTGTAGAGTGGAATATGTTATTCACTCAAAGTTTCAACACACTCTGAGCACTTGCAGGTGACCAGTTAATTCAGTGATATCAACTTGTGATAATACTTACTTTGAAGAGATTAATATTATGATGGCAGTTAGTTTGTGCTTTTCTCATTATTCAAACATGATCTGTTTCCTGTAATGGATAATGTACAAGAAACAAGCAAGCCCATGTACATAAAGCAGCATATAACTCCTCCATAAACAAATACACCTGTTCTGTGATTTTGGCAGAAATGCACCACAAATTTGTATTGATTTGAATATTATGTAACAAAATCTAAATAATTTGCAAGATTCTAACAAGGCTAGTCTGCATTTGACTCTATTTAGCATTCTGTGTCGAGCTTGTGCCTTGAATGTGCAATTTATTTCCTTGAAAATTGTATGTGTTACATTATTACAATTAATTATTGGCCCCCGTAGATATTGTGATTAACTTCCCATGATGATATTGTGGACTTTAACATTTATTCTAACTTGTTGCTGGAAACAGAAACATAAAAAATTTGCAAGTCACTCCTCATTATTTATAATACATAAAGTTTAATCATAATCAGTTCTGAAATAAGATAGATATGTATTCCAAGACCAGCCATCAAATTGTCAAAACTGATGTGCCAAACAAGCGTGCCATGTCATATTTTAATGAGTGTAAATCTGTTCAGTAGTTACATATGGATGCATCCTGATGATAAACATAAAATTTTAAGTCGAGCAGTGTCTCATAAACAAGAGAATGGAAATGCTTTAATAACTGTCATTGGTAATATTTAAAAGATGGCTTAAAACAGACTTTATGTGCATTTCTGCATCATGTTGAAATTTGTCATTTTATTGTAATCCATCTTCTGGTATTAATATAGATTAAAATTTTGGTTTCAATGGATTGCTGCTTAGAATGACATGTGGCACAATTTTAGGCAGATCTCAAACTTCAGCTGGTGACAGACCATGTAAATATAATTCAACAGAAAATACACATTCCATTAATGTGATTGTGTAGCTATTTTCATAATGTGCCTTTGCTCAAATGTGAATCTCATAAGATTTTCTTGTAAAAGTGCCTTAATGTTTGTTAATAAAATGTTTCAGTAAATGTTTGCTGAGTCTGTTTTTTTTGTTTTTAAGTGACAGGTGAAGTATGCATCATGAAGGCAAATTGCATAGTAGTAGGTTCTCCTTTTTTCCCAACAAATGAAAATGATTAAGCAGAGCAAAAGTCCTTGATGGGCACCAGAATGGGGGCAGAGCAGTGAGCGTTGAAACTGAGAAAGTGCCAGTTTCAGTAGATCTGAGTACTGCTGATGAAACTGAAATAGAATTAATCATGTCATTGTTCTGTGTACAAATTGTACCTCACTATTCAGCAGTCAAATTTTGAAACAATTTCCCCACCAATAATAGTTTGCCTTTGCAGCACTATGGATCATTTCACACCAGTGCCATAAACGTAAACTTCATTCACTGGTCCTGGCGGGCCTATCAATATAGACTGACTCCCACATCATCCTTTTCCAGTGCTGTCATTGGATGCGCTATGGAGGGACATGGGATCAGTGCACCCCTTCTGGGCTTGTCAGCTTTTGTGATCTGGAGCCGCTACTACTTAGTCAAGTAGTTCCTCAATTGGTATCATGAGGCTGAGTGCACCACATTTCAGTCCTCCCTCCAAGGGAAAATCACTGGCTGTACCGGGAACTGAACCCTGGTTCTCTGCATATTAGTCAGCTCCATTGATTCCTCAGCTATGGAGGCAGACACACCATTGCTTTCATAAGAATATATCGGAAGTTAATGAAGTCCAAGTTTATGTTCAGTCAGTCTCATAGAATAGACCCACAAATTATCTCGGGGTGTAAAGAGACCACTGACCAGACAGCAGAAGCATCAAATCAACAGGCACATATGAAAGAAAATGAAAACTTGCTAGATTTTGGAAAAAGATCCTTTGGAAAAGCTAGAGTACAAATATGCACACAGTCACATCTGTGGTGGCTAGATACACAATGCCAGGATTGCAGTTCAGCAGGTGGACTAGGATGGAGTGAGGTTCGTAGGGTAGGATAGGTAGAGGGGGGGGGGGGGAGGCGGCAAGTAAGAAGATGGGCTGGGGAAGAGTAGTTGGCAGCTGAGAGGGAGGCAGCAGTAGTTGTGCTGGCTAGGAAAGCAGGAGGGAGGGGTGGCATGTGCAAGAGCTAAGCATGTGATACTCGGTACCTGAGCCATTGAGGTGCAGCACACAATGAAAATAACTCTGAAATGCTTTTGAAGGTGTGACAGGTCAGAGATAGGGGAAATCATTGGATAGAGGGCTTGGGGACAGCTGGTTAGTGGAGATTGGGCCAGGATGGTTATACGGGTGTGAAGCATGTGTTACAAGGATAACTCTCATCTACATAGTTCACAAAAGCTGGTGCTTGAGAGAAGGATCCAGATGGCACAGGTTGTGAAGCACTCACTGAACTTGAGCATGTTGTGCCTCTGGGTGGCCCACAGCAGTCGAGTTCATAAATGGCATGGCTACTTTCGCAGATGGTGCCACCCATGCTGCTTAACACATGCCTACACTCTCCCACAGGCACTACAGCATCTTTCCCAACACCTACTGTAATGTACCTCACCACCCTGCAGATATGGAAACAGTTGGGCTCCAGCACCCAGAGACAATGGCCATGCGAGAGTTGTACTTGTTCGAATGTGTGCGTTTTCTGTTTTGGAAGGAGGGCCTTGTCCAAAAGCTTAATATTTTTGCAGTCCCAGTCTGCCACTCAGTGCCAGCTCTACGTGGCGAGTAGCAATCTATCTTTTTCATACTGTTGTTTATCAACTAATTTGTAGAGCAGCCAGTAAGACACACTATTAAGTTTCTTCCGATTTGGTAGAATTCCTCAACATCTTATCTTGTAACTGCAGAAAACTCGTTTTTGCACCAGAATGCTAAACCCCTGCGGAACCCTCAAAGAAGAGGTGAAGTTGAGAAGCAAATCGCTTTTTTCCTTATGTCATTAGTCACATACACAGGTTTGACAACTCCCCCCCCCCCCCTTTCTCTCACTTGTATACTTTGCACGACTTATGATACACCCTGTGTAGAAATTTTGCACTTGGGCTGTTCTGGTGCCTCTCTGAGCTAGGTGCCTGGCTGTTAGTGCTTTAAACCAGCCCTGAATACAGTATATTTATTGGGAATTAAATGAGACTTCCATGTTGAAAAATGTTTCTGCAGTATGCCCAGTTATCTACTAGGCGTAACATTTTTACTGCTTGCTTTTGCAAAGTAAATATGTTACTGATTTATCTTAGAAGATAAATTCGCAGGAAAATATGGACAGAAAGTGCGTGAAATAAGTTACATATGCAATTTGTTCAAAAGTGTGTAATATGACTATTGTTAGAGAAATGTGAGGATTGTCCAATAAGCAAGTGAGGTGAGGGCTGGCGATTTCGGCTGGTATGTGTTGACAATGCTTAAACCAGCTTACAATGCGTACAACATTGTGTCCAATTGTGAGCTGTGGTTTGTCATTGATTTTTCCACAGCAAAACAACCATCTGCTGTTAATATCCATTGGGCACTAATGGTGAAGACAATATGAGCATTCAGATGGTTTGATGTTGACATGTACAGTTGATGGAAAGGCCCACAAATGTGTGCGACAAACAGCGCAGAGGGAGGCCCACTGCAGCACCGTGATGACGTCATTACCAAGTGTACCAGTATGAAATGAGCGTTTTTTAGTAAAAATGAAACACTAATTTTGAATTGAAAAGTAAAAACATTTTATTCAAAGTACTGACCATTGCTTTCTATACATTTTGACCACCTTTCTGGCAATTTGTGGACACCACGCCAATAGAAATGTTCGTCTTTTGAAGCAAACCAATCAGACGCCCAATTATCGACTTCTTTGTAGGAACTGAAGTGTTCCTCAGCCAATGCGTGTCCCATTGATGAAAACAAATGGTAGTCGAAAGGGGCCAAGTCTGGTGAACATGGGGGGTGGAGTAGCAGCTCCCAGCCAAGTGTTTTGATTGTATCCTGAACAAGTTTTTCTTTGTGTGCAGGTGCATTGTCGTGTAAAAAAATTACTTTGCCATGTCTTCTGGCCCATTCTGGTCTTTTTTTCGATCAATGCATAGTTCAAATTGATCATTTGTTGTCTGTAGCGATTAGTATTCACAGTTTCACCGGGTTTTAGAAGCTCATGATACACCACGCCTTTCTGATCCCACCAAACACAGAGCATTGTCATCTTGCCGAATCGATCTGGTTTTGCAGTTGATGTTGATGGTTGTCCCAGATTAACCCATGATTTTTCCCAATTAGGATTCTTAAAATAAATCGATTTTTCATCACCAGTAACAATTCGATGTAAAATTGATTTTCTTTCATGTCTTTGAAGCAAAATTTGACAAATGGTTTTTCAGTTTTCCATCTGTCTTTCATTCAATTCATGTGGCACCCATTTTCCACACTTTTGGATCTTTCCCATAGCTTTCAAACCATCAGAAATTGTTTGTTGTGCAACATTTAGCATTGCTGCCATTTGCTTCTGACTCAAAGTATCATCTTCATCTAATATTGCTTGCAATTCGGCTTCTTTGAACTTTATTGGTGGCCTTCCATGTTCTTCATTTCTTACATCAAAATTATTATTTCTGAACCGTTGAAACCATCTTTTGCATGTTGTTTCTGATAGAGCATGTCACCATATGCCTCGACAAGCATTCGATGCGACTCTGCAGCACTTTTTTTCAAATGAAAACAAAAAATTAATACTTTCCACAAATCATCACTTTCTGGTACAAAATTAGGCATTGTTAACACGATGAAAGCATACGATGTTGTTTGTTCTATGACTTGATGTATACTAAATTTCTTTGACAGATGTCATACCAACCAAAAAAAAAAAAAAAAATAAGGCTCGTTCACAAGAAGTGTTCCCTATCGACACATTTGTATATTAACGCTCATTTCATACCGGTACACCCAGTATTGCAATTCGCAATATTATGGAGGAAGACTGTCGCATTACCACAGACAACAATTAAATGCGGCTACCTCGTAGGGCTGCAATTGAATGCTCATCCGTCGCGAAGGTCCTGACCGACTATCTTCACTACTTCACTATACCAAAGTCTGTGCAAGGTTGGTGCCATGTTTGCTGAGTGATGTCCACAAGCAGCAGTGGATAGTTAAGGGCAGAATTTTTGTAGACATACGGAGGGGGAGATCTGCTCTTCAAACAGCTTGTCACTAGGGATGAAACCTCAGTAGACAGAGAGAGACATTCAGTAAGGGAAATTATGGCAACCATCTTTTGGGACTGTCAGCAGGTTTTGCTCATTCTCTTCCTGCCTCACAAAACCACAGTGAATGCAGAGGGTACTGTAATGTTTTGAGTAATATACGAGAAAGAAAAATCATGGACTTTTGTCTCGCAAAGTTCTCTTCTCTTCCTTCATGATAGTGACTGGGCGGAGCTCTGAAGATTGCATTGACCAGATCTTGCCCAAAGTGGTTTTTATATGTCAACTCAAAGATCATCTTGAAGGTACTCACTTCAACACCAATGGTCGCATCAACAGTGAACAGCTGGTTAAGAGCACAGGGCCTGACCCGTACAACACTGGTTCGGAAAGCTTGTCACACTACTAAAATCAACCAACTAACTATGTAGAAAAGTAACAGCAGCATTGCACAACATCAATAAAATTATTTCAACATGGTAAATTGTGTTTAATGTTTTAAAAAATAGGAAAACTTGCTTATTGCTCTGATCGTCTAGTATGATGGAGGTCAAGTCATTAACATGCTTCTGTCGCCAATGAATACACCAGTAAAGTCTTGCAAATTAAAGAGGAAGTGTGGGCTCAATAGAAACCTTGCTAAACACTGATGAAGTAATATAGGTGGAAAAAATGGTGGCCTACTGGTTAAGGGGACTCCTCAGAACAAGTAATAAATCAGGTTCAAGTCCTAACCTAATGCAAATTTTCAGTTGTTACACATTCATTACAATGCTGGTTCAAAATCTCTGAACTGAAAATCCTAGAGAGAGACTAGAAGAAAAAAACTACTATAAACTCAATAGAACTACACTTAACAAAGATCATAGTACTTGAAATTTAAAATGATTTGAAAGTAAAATATGCCCCACAGGAACATATTGCCCAAATAATAACAAAAGGGGCAATCTCTGCATTAACTTATTTCAGTAACACTTTAATGTCATTCACATAAGCAAAAGTTATCTAACAGTCTATGATGGCTTTTGTGTCAAGAAATTCATTCATCACGAACAGTATATGCTAAAGTTGTCAGATACACATCTTTCAGAAGACCAACATCACTGAACCAGAGAGAGAGAGGGAGGGGCAGGGGATGTTGGAGGGAATTGAGTTAAACTATCAGGCAGGAAAGTCATCCAGGATCCTTCACCAATGAAGACATATTAGCAAGATAGAATGGCAGAGGAAACCAACAACAAAATGTCGATTTATGAGATTAGAAAAACTCTAGAATTAAATAGTGGAGGACATTTACCTGTATAAAGTGACTGTCAGTTTTCTTAAGAGTAGAGGAAAAAATCTGCAGGACACACATTTTCATTTATCTGTACTACTTACTATATCGAAGAAGTGATGTGAATTAATTACATAAATATGTCCAATTTACTTATCATTCTACAGGTATCTGATAAACATTTGTTGCAGAAAAAGTATTCCAAGTACACACACGTTCTCGATGGCCAAACAGCACAAAATCTGGAGGCCAAATAAAACAATAACAGAGAGAGTGGGGGGAGGGGGTGCACACTTAATAAATTTATATTATGGAGGATGTCAAATACTGAGGTGTAAAAAAAGTTTGGGTATGAGTGAAAGTACCCAGAACAGTCAAAGCTGACTACGTCCTACATACTCGCAAAAAGCTCACACTGGAACTGAACTGAGTGCACCATTCTTGTTCCAGCAGTAACTTTTTAAAAATACTTTTTGCATATACAACTCAAGGCTCAGCTGCCTTCGTGTCATGCCAATATTATTGTCTCATCCATAGTAGTTGTTGCAGATCATATTGAGATATGCTATCCTTTATCCCCAATCAGAAATAAGCTATAATTTGTGTGTACTGCAACTATAACAGCAATTTGCCAATCACCTTAAATCACTATGCTATACAGTAAGTTACAACCTGTAAAATGCTTTGGTACCAGTATGAGAACAAACAACACCTGTGCTGGACATGATCTGTGAGAATGTGCTGTGTGTTGACAAATGGTCTCTGTTCACTTGTACTTACAGTTTGTGAAAGTAAATATTTCTCTGATTTTATATGGTTATAGTTTAAGAACTGTTTTTTTGTTCAAAGTGTCCTGCCCTTTCAAAGCAAGTTTTTACAATTAGTGCAAGTACTGCTGAATCAGTGCGAAAAACAGTCAGAATATCAGAAACAGAATACAACGAGGATTGGAAGACAATATGGTAATGAAGAGAAAATGAACAAGATGGTGGCAAGCAAATTTAACTGTATTTCACAGAAACCATCTTGGTACATGCATTACGTCATATGAAACTAAAGAAAATATAAATCTGGAAAACTGATTAGGTATTTGAATTGTACATATGTTCTATGGAACATCTAACTATTCCCTTTAATGCAAGTGCAGTGCCTGAACAATTAATCTCACTTAGTAACCTCGAATAAGGTATATAAAATTAGTGTATCCATTGAATGAAAGAATGTCTTGCAGTTATACATCACGATGAATGCATGGAATAATTCAGTGGAAGATAAGAACGTTTATTCAAATCCTGTATTAAAAAGTAAATGCGAAAACACAAATGTTCAGAAGTACCGCTGTCAATTATGAGCTACCTACCTTCATTCACTTGACCCTCAAATAGAAATGAATCAAGAGTTTAAATACTGAAACACGTGTGCGTAAATCCAAATGAAGCTATACTCAAGGACAATAATCATCAGAATCAGAAGATAAATTATGTCTAGTGATATTAAAAAGTGCACACTGAACTGGGACAATTGTTTGTTGATGAACCTGGATAAGTTTTTGCACAAAGTCAGCTACAGCATGATGAGACAGACATTGACATCAAAAATTAAAACAATGGCGACACCTTGTAAATAAAATATCTGGTCATACAGGACGTCCACAAGGATTGTTCTCTGTGAGGAGGAAATCTATCCCAGAACACTGTAACAAGTTGCCAAGCTCTCATCTTGGTACTTTAAAGCAATTGCGCATCATCAATTTACATGACAAACTTAATGCTATCGAGTTACTTTGTCTGAAGAGTCTCCCTCAGCATTGTTAACAAGCAACTCGCTTATTGCTTATTAGTGGTTAGATTTTTCCCTCAACTGTTTCTTATTCTCATTTAATTTGACTCCTGTGTGTTAAGTTTGGAGTCCAAAACTGCAGTTACCAGTGATTCAGAAAACTGACCCATTCTTCACACATACAGATGTATGTTTGCGGCACTAGTCCACACATACTTTTTTGAAGTCTCAAAGGGAAACAATAGTTTACCTCTGCCACAAAACCAGTTCTATTTGTTTGGATACAAAGCTTTGAATGTGTAGTGTGAGGTAAGATGCGTGTTCTGTTGTAGAAGAGCGGTGTTCATATTCAATTTAGACAAATATAAACAAATGGACACAAATGTAACACAGTTAATATAGAAAAGTATATATTTTAACAATCCTTAAAATACATATTTGTTAAGAAAAACACATCACAGATATACATTTTATGTATTTCACATTTTGCTACTTGCTTCCTGGCTTCTATCTGGGCAACATTACCACTGGTACGAAGTTTAATAATTTGTACTGTCTTAATAAAAGCTTCACAGCCTTCACATAATGGAATAAAATAAATTTCAAATTGAGATAGAGAGCCTACAATACATAAATAGTTTGCTGTATTTCATAAATATACTGTGAGAAAATGTAAATCTTTTAGTTCAGCTGCCTGGCAAAAAACACATTTCATCTGAATTCTCTAACTTCCTCTTACCACAATAGCATTTTTCAAACATACATTAAAAATGGAAACCCAAAGTCAGATTTACAGGTACACAAAACAGAAATGGGTTCAATATAAATATAAAATAAATTGATTACATTGGTCAACATTTAATTGCAATTCTGAAAGACATTTAATACAATTTTTCGAGAGCGTATTGGCTGAAAAAGGATTTGAACATCCCTCAAAAATCAAACACATAAGAGCACAAAAAGTTTCTCATCTGGCTCTCACTCTCAGACATTTCCACTGATACTGTAACCTGAATTACTGTTAAAACATTACATGTACATGGCAAAAACTCCAATATTGCATCTTTTAAAGGAATAAATGAGTATTTCCTAATAGTAACACCAATCTTGCAGTAAACCTAAGTCTTTGCATACAACCGAGTTAATTTATTCATTCCCCTCCCATTAAGTAAAACATTATCTAGAAAACAATGAAGACAGATTTGAATGCTACGAAAACTGGAGAGCATACATACGAAGAGAAATTACACACAGGCTGAAGTATTTATCGAACTATCTAATATTCTTTGTAAGTTATCACAAGTCAAAAGAATTATCAAAAGTAAGGTCTGTCAACATACATGAGCAACCACAGAATTTATTTACATATGGAAAGTACTCAATAATTCAGATTACGGTAAGGACAGCTATGAGAAAAGGAGTGTGGCTACAGTTCCCACATACCAGGCCAGTAGGGTCTCTCAGTACTGGATGCAAACCTTGACCTGTAGCATAATGATGTGGTGCATGACGTATGTGCAGACAGAAATAAAACACTACAGTGACTTTTTCTTTCAATATTTCCTATTGGAATGTAAGTTCTGGTGTCTTATCACACTGCCCTTACATCTCGGTTAAATTGTAAAACTTAGTTGAAAAGCCAAGAACTGTGGTCTTATGAGATAAACTACAATTCTTCTTATACTGAGTATTTTACACATTGGATATTGATGATGACATGGATCGACACAAACAGATCATTTCAGACAACTTCAGTATTTCAAAGATACCAAATGCACGGGTCATTTCTATCAATGCAAATATGACTATGCTCATCCAACACACAAAAATACAATTCTGACAGCTTAAAATTATCTAGTTTTCCCTGAAGGAGTGTACAAGAGTAGATATCAGACAACCATATTGCACAACACAAATCAAACGCACACACTGCCAAATTTTTTATAAAAAGGATTTGTCATTAAAAGTGTTAACTCTGAGGCACATATCCATCAAATACAAACTGCTGTCTATTCATGCTACTGGCATATGTGGTCCCCACAGAATTGACCCATTTCTGCAGTTTGAGAGTATGCTGTCATAATGTAAAATTTGTGTCAATGGATATATTCCGATTAAACTTAATTTTAAGACTGGCGGGTTGGAGTTGTGGACAGCAGTGTTGGTTGTGCACAGCCATTTATGCTTTACAAGGCAATATATGAAACCTGCATTACAGGCAACACAGCAAGCACTAGGCACTCAACTACTATTGGATGGCAGATGGCCAGTACCACTTGACTCGCTGGAATGTCAAACAAAATAATTTTAATCAGAATACAACAATACTGCCAGTCTTCTTCACAATCAGGACAAATCTAATGCACCTTCTGCATGCAAGGAGAATAGCAACAGACATACTGTGAATATTCTACAAAGGAAGGAAAGTGTTGCCTGTGAGAGGGTGTTTTGACAAGTGTTCAACACCAGACAATCACAGAAATCATCTTACAATATGCAAAATTTAATCAGAAAGTCAGATTGATTGTGAGGCACTGCAATTTCAAAATATAAAGAAATTGAAGCAATTTGCTACTGTTTCATCACCCATCAAAGAACACCAGTGCAACAGAACTAAGGGAAGGACTGTATACACCAATGGCAACACAATTTTTTTTTTTTTTTGTCAAACAGTTATCAGCTGAAAAAAAGAGATATTTGTGCTCTTATTTCCAAATAAATAAAACAAAACAATCATGATAAAGTAATTCTTACTTTCAGTAGGCCTAACAAAAAATCTTTAAAAAGCCATCTCACATTTCAACAATTATAAATAACATTCCATTCCAAAAATTGGTTTCCTGCATGAAAAAATTAAGTGCCTTAAAGACAGACTATAAGAATAGTAACCTCAAAAGAAGTATTTATGTTATTTCCCTTCTGGTTATAGCTTCTACAGTAAAATTCTGGGAAAAATGTCAGATTTTACGAAACATACATGTTCATCCTTGTAAATAAACTACCACGATACAAGTTTTGTACATGAGTACCATTCAGTATCAAAACTGAACTGATTGCTCCTCAGTGACTGTCACATTATAAAATTCAGTTACACATTACTATTAAATTACATGTCCAAAAAAAATAAATTCATTGAAAACAGAGAGCTCTGAGAAAAAGGCTTCCAAAACGCAGAGATGTAGAGTAACATGTCACTCGCTGGTTGCTTCTCTTATATACCAAACAAACATTACATACAGATAATGGAGAAGGATATTAAAATTTTGAAGGACAGGCAGCATCATAAACTTATCTGAATATCTATTTCACACAGGATTTCTAACAGAACAGTGAAGCAGTAATTGCAATGCAAATGAGATATCAGATTGAAAATTAATCACTCTGAAACAAGTGCGCATTTCAATTTTTTGCAAATGTCCTAAATTTAATGCCTGCTTCATTGATATAATCAATGATCACCAATTTACTTCTCCAGAGCTCTCCCTCCAATGTTAACAAGTAAGTTAGAAAAGTTGTGCAGGTAACTAATTGTTCAGCAGGTCGTTCAGAAGAGCACACCTACATATGTCAGAGCTGAGTTTTCACAGCTGAAGACTGATCTTCATTTTGTTGACTTTCTTCCTCTACATTTCTTGCTGCATATAAAGGCATCCCCATAAACCTGGGTATATCATTTTTCACACTTGTTGATGATGATCTTTTGTTTAATGGAACACTTCTGTTTATATTTAAATCTCTGTATTTAAACAGTCCTTCACCAGGTAAGTTGCGCATTAAAGCATATAAATACCTATACGTCACAAACCACATAAGAATTGCTATAGCACCGCTAATGAACTTTTCAATCATTATATGGTAATAAAGAATTGTGCTCACCAACATAATGTCCCACAAGACACTTAAGGTAGTCATTCCAATAAATAAGGAACGTATATAGGGCGTAAATTTTTGGTACGACTCTTTCAAACGCAGGAACTCAACTTCTGTCAACAACCTCAATGGGCTATTGCTGACAGACGCATCACTGTTGCTTCTTGCGTGTTCTTCATTCCGTATCAAGTCGCGTATTCCTTCCCATCCTATTATAGCTCTCGCTTCTTCAATCAACACGAGATTGCTATAAATCAATATAAATGCATGCCCTGATAAATCAAACCCATACCAGCTTCCACCTGCTCCCAGGCATACTGATTTCGAGCTGTGTTTCTTTGGGTTGCACCTTCCATAATTTGATTCTATGTAACTGAACGTATTAACCCAAAAAAACCAACAGCACGTGGATATACCAAGTCTCATTAAGTGTTTCAGGACAAGCTCACGCTTACCACAGCAATAAGTGTAACTTGTCAAAATTAGAAATGGAAAAGCTACGAGGAGCGTCCATCCCCAACCGAGTTTCACGAAATAAACATTAAACACATTCGCAGAACTTGAAAAGTATGAGCGTGGAAAAGGTAATATATCTGCTATGAGTGAAAGGAGAAATAAACAACCACCATACACAGCCACCTTAATGCTTGTATCTACAAACAAAGTCTTCCTGCAGACATGAAGCACCATCATCAGTAGGACGTTGCATATCGACGACGGCTCTGGTAGAGGCTTCCTTCCCTTTGCTTCAAAGGAATAACTTTCCTGAGGCCTGAAGTTAAGTCTCGACCCTGCATTTTGATGCAACGGGCGCCTTCTCGTTGCCATGATCGAATATTACATAGCTACATGATACTGCAATGTTATAAGTACAACCAAAGATATTTTCCAAACATTAGTCCGTGCAAAGCAAGGATGTTAAACCTCCCTCTTCGTTCAAAGTTTTTATATCACAGATAGACTCCATAGAGTAAAAATCTCTGGAGTGGGCATTGCGTTCTGCGCACGTTGTCAACATTAAACCAGGATTATCACGTGTTTTCGGGACTTCACTGTGCGTGCGTGCTTTCTGCAGCATTTTAAGTTTATAATATCAAGAGTTTTTGTTGTGTTTCACCGTTTGTTGATAGTGTAATAGCGATGGTGAATTACTGTTGTTGCTACGGATGCAAAGAAAAATATGTGAAAGGAGGGGTAGTAGCTTCTCATGGGTACATACCATGTAGCTCTAATTATAGTTATCATATTAGTAAGAGACATGTATATGTTTAAAAATTTCGAGACGCATTATAATTAAGGCTTGATTCTGTAGACCTTTCTTTCTCCGATTTTATGACTATATAATAGATATTACCGCTCGTACAGAAGCTTACAAACAATCGATTCCTCTCGTAAATTTGCTAGTGGAACAGGAAAGGGAATGGTTAGTTGTTTCAGCAAATACTATCCTCCACGCATTTATCAGTGACTTGTCGATTATGTATATAGATTACTCAGTCTTCTAATTATTTAATAAACTGAGAGCAAGAACGTAAAATGCGTTAAATAAATACTTCAAAGTGTCACCAATAAGAAAAATTGTGCTTTAGGTCGCAAAAACGAGAAAATAAATGCGCAGAAATACCAGAAAAAAGGACGAATTAGCAGGGATATAATCTCTGATGTGTGGCAAATTCGGTGTTTTTCGGACACATGCAGGAGTACTAGCGCACTGTCAAGTCATTTTGCAAGACTATCACTGCAAAAATGTATGTCACGCTCTGTAATACTATATCATACCGAAAACTACCGAAAATTGAGTGCATCTGAACTGTGACACTTATCGCAAAGAAGCAGGATGTAATATCACTTGCCCTTAAAAGTTACGTAGCTGGTTTATTCCCGGTATCAAATGGATGCTGTTAAAATGTCTGCGCAACATATATAAATAATCCACGATACGTTCGAAAGGAATCCGTCTGTACTAGGGATGTAGTGACATTGTAAATATACAGGGCGCTATACGGACAAACACACGACGTCCCGAGAACACGTGACCAGGCCGGCAGTGTATGTTGACAACACAAAATCTGTTCTGCGCATGTGAATGCTCACTCCAGAGATATTTACTCTATGATAGACACTTCCGGGTTCAATTAAATTCCACTCAATGCCGAAAAAAGTACCCAAGAATAGAAGACATTCCGTCAGAACTATTGACAGCCTCGAGACTCTTCCATGTGCAAGATGTATAAGGCGTGCAGAATACCCCCAGACTTCAAAACGAATGTAATAATTCCAATTCCAAAGAAAGCAAGTGCTCACAGGTGTGGATATTACCAAACTATCGGACAAATGAGACATGGTTGCCAAATATTAACACGAATTTCTTACAGAAAATGGAAAAACTGGTAGAAGGAGACCTCGAGGAAGATCAGTTTGAATTGCGGAGGAATGTAGGAATACAGGAGGCAATACTGCGCCTACGACTGCTCTTAGAAGATAGGTTAAGGGAAGACAAGTCTACGTTTATAGCATCTGCAGACTTAGAGAAAGCTTTTGCCAATGTTGACTTGAATTCTCTGAAATTCTGAAGGTAGCAGCGGTAAAAATACAGGGATCGAAAGACAATTAGCAGCTTGTACAGGAACCAGACGACAGCTGTAAAAGCCAATGGGCATGAAAGGTAAGCAGTTGTTGAGAAGGGAGTGAGACAGGACTGTAGCATATCCACAATGTTATTTCATCTGTACCCTTAATTGCCGTTCTAAGGATTGGAGTGTGGCATGTCAGATCCCTTAATCAGGCAGGTAGGTTAGAAAATTTTGAAAGGGAAATGGATAGGTTAAAGTGGGATGTAGAGCGAATTAGTGAGCTTTATTGCAGGAGGAGCAAGACTTCTGGTCAGGTGAATACATGGTTATAAATACAAGATCAAATAGGTGTTACACAGGTGTAGGTTTAATAACGAATCTAAAAAAATAGGAATGCAGGTAAGCTACTATGAATAGCACAGTGAATGCATTATTGCAGCCAAGATAGACACAAATCCCACACCCGCCATGGTAGTACAAGTTTATAAGCCAACTAACAGTACAAATGATGAAGAAATGAATGACGAGATAAAAGAAATTATTCAGATAGTTAAGGGAGATGAAAATTTAATATTCATGTGGACTGTAATTCGACAGTAGGAAATGGAAGACAAGCAAAAATAGTAAATGAATGTGGACAGGGGGAAAGGGCTGAAAGAGCAAATCACCTCGTAGAATTTTGCACAAAGCATAATTTAATCATCGCTAACACTTGGTTTAAGAATCATGAAAGGAGATTCTTATTGACAAAAATGTGAAAAACATCGCAACATATGGAAAATGGAAGAGTTTGCGGCATTGTGGACCGTTTTAATCTCATTTTCCACAGTGATGGGATAGAAAATGTCTCAGTGTTCCATTTCGAAGAAACCAAGAGCATTGATTCTTCATATTGTAGTGATGAAAGCAATCGTTATTTCTGTGCTGGCCATCCATGGAAGCACAAAGCATAATTTAATCATCGCTAGCACTTGGTTTAAGAATCATGAAAGGAGATTCTTATTGACAAAAATGTGAAAGATATCGCAACATGTGGAAAATGGAAGAGTTTGCGGCACTGTGGACCGTTTTAATCTCATTTTCCTCAATGATGGGGTAGCAGATGTCTCAGTGTTCCATTTCGAAGTAATCAAGAGCATTGATTCTTCATATTGTAGTGATGAAAGCAATCGTTATTTCTGTGCTGGCCATCCGTGGAGGGCGTCTCCCACCAATATTCTTTTCATTTCAAACATGTGGTGACAGTCAATCATTATGTGGTAATGAATGGAATATCAGTGGACAGATGGGATGGAAAAGACACTGTCGATATGGGTGTTGTACTGTAATAAGCACCACAGTTGATATTACAAACAATTTTAGCAATTTTATCAGCTTTCTCCGTAATTTCAGTGTCAACCAGTGACACAATTTCTGTATTGTCGGTAAACCACCCCTCCACCACTTTGCGAGTATCAAACAACCAATTGCGAATGTCGGTAGATGACTGTGCAGTACGTACATTGATGGTTAATTCTCGAACACATGCACCAAAGTATATGAGACAGCGTCCTTTACCGGTGCAGTCAGGTTATCTATATATTTCTAGCACTTCGAACATAGTGCAGAATTTACGATTACGATTGGTCATCTTTCCCTATGTGGATGGGAGTCATGGAGTATTCCTCCATTCATAGGACAAAGTTGGATATTGAAAGATCTCCCTGCATTGTTTTGACAAACCCTCCCTGAAACACTATTGTCGATTTATTTGCAATTGACTAAAGGTAGAAGGGTGCAACATCTACTACATTCCCCATCTCATGAAGGAACAGAGTGAGCTGAGTCAGTAACTGCTGTTCAGCGAAGACTGTTCTGCACCAGTATTACTCCTGGCACCCATCCAAATTTACAGGATCTCTCCACATGCGTGCATGTCAAGGAAGTAAGCACCCGTTATCGGTAGATAGGGGAATGTTATGATGATACAACAGACAGTTAAGAAGAAACATCTCATTTATGTATGATAAAGCTCCAAACAGATAGAGTTCGAAGCATTTTATGTAAATCAACTGTGCTATCAATTCTTAAGTATTGTTCTAGCGTGTGGCGTCAGTACCAAGAAGGTATTGGCTAGAGAGAAATGATAAGAGAACATTCACAAACGCACTCCTAAGGCTACATCGTTCTGCACTTAAAAACGCTATAATCTTTATGAGCCTGTTTCCGAAACATTAGTCTCATGGAATGCAACACTCTTAACACTCTGATGCAGAACATATATGTCTAACATCTGACATACACTCCTGGAAATGGAAAAAAGAACACATTGACACCGGTGTGTCAGACCCACCATACTTGCTCCGGACACTGCGAGAGGGCTGTACAAGCAATGATCACACGCACGGCACAGCGGACACACCAGGAACCGCGGTGTTGGCCGTCGAATGGCGCTAGCTGCGCAGCATTTGTGCACCGCCGCCGTCAGTGTCAGCCAGTTTGCCGTGGCATACGGAGCTCCATCGCAGTCTTTAACACTGGTAGCATGCCGCGACAGCGTGGACGTGAACCGTATGTGCAGTTGACGGACTTTGAGCGAGGGCGTATAGTGGGCATGCGGGAGGCCGGGTGGACGTACCGCCGAATTGCTCAACACGTGGGGCGTGAGGTCTCCACAGTACATCGATGTTGTCGCCAGTGATCGGCGGAAGGTGCACGTGCCCGTCGACCTGGGACCGGACCGCAGCGACGCACGGATGCACGCCAAGACCGTAGGATCCTACGCAGTGCCGTAGGGGACCGCACCGCCACTTCCCAGCAAATTAGGGACACTGTTGCTCCTGGGGTATCGGCGAGGACCATTCGCAACCGTCTCCATGAAGCTGGGCTACGGTCCCGCACACCGTTAGGCCGTCTTCCGCTCACGCCCCAACATCGTGCAGCCCGCCTCCAGTGGTGTCGCGACAGGCGTGAATGGAGGGACGAATGGAGACGTGTCGTCTTCAGCGATGAGAGTCGCTTCTGGCTTGGTGCCAATGATGGTCGTATGCATGTTTGGCGCCATGCAGGTGAGCGCCACAATCAGGACTGCATACGACCGAGGCACACAGGACCAACACCCGGCATCATGGTGTGGGGAGCGATCTCCTACACTGGCCGTACACCACTGGTGATCGTCGAGGGGACACTGAATAGTGCACGGTACATCCAAACCGTCATCGAACCCATCGTTCTACCATTCCTAGACCGGCAAGGGAACTTGCTGTTCCAACAGGACAATGCACGTCCGCATGTATCCCGTGCCACCCAACGTGCTCTAGAAGGTGTAAGTCAACTACCCTGGCCAGCAAGATCTCCGGATCCGTCCCCCATTGAGCATGTTTGGGACTGGATGAAGCGTCGTCTCACGTGGTCTGCACGTCCAGCACGAACGCTGGTCCAACTGAGGCGCCAGGTGGAAATGGCATGGCAAGCCGTTCCACAGGACTACATCCAGCATCTCTACGATCGTCTCCATGGGAGAATAGCAGCCTGCATTGCTGCGAAAGGTGGATATACACTGTACTAGTGCCGACATTGTGCATGCTCTGTTGCCTGTGTCTATGTGCCTGTGGTTCTGTCAGTGTGATCATGTGATGTATCTGACCCCAGGAATGTGTCAATAAAGTTTCCCATTCCTGGGACAATGAATTCACGGTGTTCTTATTTCAATTTCCAGGAGTGTACATTCACTCTAAATGTTTTATATCCCATTCACTACAGTGACAAAGTTTAAGATGATAAGTCGACTTCTTTCCACAAAAAATAAAAACAATTTCTTTGTGATACGCGCACAATAGCCGCGCGGGGTAGCCGCCCGGTCTCGGGCGTCTTGTCACGGTTCGCGCGGCTCCCCCTGGAGGTTTGAGTCCTCCCTCGGACATGGGTGTGTGTGATATCCTTAGCGTAAGTTAGTTTAAATTAGATTAAGTAGTGTGTAAGCTTAGGGACTGATGACCTCAGCAGTTTGGTCCCATAAGACCTGACCACAAATTTCCAATTACATGCACAATAAACTTTCCAGAGTTGTATAGCGCCCAGTGCTCACAACCGAGTACCGTTCATAACTTACGTTGTGCTCCCATCCGTCCTATTAAATGATCACCAGCTATGGAAAATGCATTTTATGAGAAAAAAAAGACAAATGGAAATTTTTGGAAATTTGTGCTATGTTCCTATGGAACCAAACTGCTGAGGTTATCGGTCCCTAGGCTTACACACTACTTAATCTAACTTAAACTAATTTACGCCCAGGAAAACACACACCCCCACGCCCAAGGGAGGACTCGAACGTCCGATGAGGGGAGCCGTGTGAACCATGACAAGGAGCCTCTAACCACACGGCTACCCCATGTGGCAAAGAGAAATGCATAGCAGCCGTTTTTGACATGTGAAATTGCACACCATGTTGCACTAACTCCATAAACAGGACAACTGTAAGACAAATGTGCAAATGTACACACACACACACACACACACACACACACACATACACACACACACACACACACACACACAAAGTTTGCAGTACCTTACGTACTTCTGTCAGTGACTTTGGAGTTTAAAACATTTTATATAAAGCACTTGTGCTAACAATTCTGAAGTATGGCCTGGTGTTTGGTGTCCATATAAAGAAGATATCAGAAAGAGAGGAATGCTTGTGGAACATAAAGACATTCCAAAAGCTACATGGTTCTGTACTTAAACATGCTATATTGCTACAGCTGTGCAGCTCCTAACTTATGTTCTTGACCTATGCATCCAGTGTAGATGTATGTCAGATGTTGGACATACACGTCCTGCATCAAAGTATTAAGAGTGTTGCATTCCATGTGACTAATGTTTCAGAAACCACATCGCATAAACATTATAGCATTTTTAAGTGCAGAACGATGTAGCCTTAGGAGTGCGTGTATGAATGTTCTCTTATCATGTCTTTCTTGCCAATACCTTCATGGTACTGACGCCACACGCTAGAACAATACTTCAGAATTGATAGCACATCTGATTTACATAAAATGCTTCAAACTCCATCTGTTTGGAGCTCCATCATACATGACATGTTTCTTCTTAACTGTCTGTTGTATCATCATAACACTCCCCTATCTACTAATTACTGATAACGGGTGCTTACCTCCATGACATGCACGCATTTGGATGGGTGCCAGGAGTAATACTGGTGCAGAACAGTCTTCGCTGAACAGTAGTTACTGACTCAGCTCACTCTGTTCCTTCATGAGATGGGGAATGTAGTGGATGTAGCACCCTTCTACCTTTACTCAATTGCAAATCATGGAGGGTTTGTCAAAACAATGCAGGGAGATCTTTCAATATCCATGAATGCAGGAATACTCTGTGACTCCCATCCACATAGGGAAAGATGGCCAATCATTATCATAAATTCTGCACTATGTTCGAAATGCTAGAAATAATGACTGCATCGGTATAGGACGCTGTCTCATATACTTTGGTGCATTTGTTCGAGTATTAACCATCAATGTACATACTATATTACTGACATTTGCGATCTATTATATGATACTCGCAAAGTGGTGGAGGGGTGGTTTACCGACGATACAGAAATTGTGTCACTGGTTGGCGTTGAAATTACGGAAAAATCTGATGAAATTGCTAAAATTGATTGTAATGTCAACTGTGGTGCTTATTACAGCACAACACCCATATCGACAGTGTCTTTTCCATCCCATCTGTCCACTGATATTCCATTCATTACCACATAATGATTGACTGTCACCATATGTTTGAAATGGAAAGAAAATTGGTGAGAGACGCCTTCCACAGATGGCCAACACGGAAATACCGATTGCTTACATCACTACAATATGAAGAATCAATGCTCTTGATTTCTTCGAAATGGAACACTGAGACATCTGCTACCCCATCACTGTGTAAGATGAGATTAAAACGCTCCACCGTTCCGCAAAGTCTCCCATTTTCTATATGTTGCGATGTCTTCTACATTTTTGTCAATAAGAAACAACGCCTCTGTCTTTTATTTCAACTGTCCTGTGTGTTGTGAGGGCAGCATAGTTTACACCATGTGATGTCCACATTTCTGTGAGAGCCAACTGATCGAAAGATGTTAATGTCCGTTTAGCATCTAACACAGACTTCGAAGTCATGATAGGGAAACAAAATGTATGGCTGTGTACACAGCTGTAGCCACACAGTGTTTAGATGTGTTACAGCAGAGATAACAATGTATCAAACTGCCTATGAAACAACAACACATGAACCCTCTCCTTGTTACTGTTCGAATTTGAGATGGTGGCAAGAACTGCTGCTTATGAGGCCCATGAGAAAGACAGGATTGTGGCGCATGTGTCACAGAACATGACACTGCCGGTCATCTCCAGCAGAGTGCGAGCAACTATTTGAGATGAGTTTAATGATTCTCACAATGCGTTTAAATGAATGCAAGATCTCTACAGCATATGACAAAATTGAGACCATTAGTAGATACCTTTCCATTGCTATACTGACCTCCCATGGGCCCTGCACTGAGCTGAGTGTTTGGGAAGTAAGCTGGACAAGGCAACTAGTGTGACGTCACAAGTTCATTGTGGGACCCATATTTATCGTTTGCCGCAGCCTTTTGTCAATGATGCCATCACCATCATGTGACAAGCCACTCTTCCTCCTCTCACACTCTCCTTCCCCTGTCCTCTTCCTTTAGCCAGTCACAGTGTAGTATTAAAAAAGGCAGTCATTCAGTTGAAGTTCATAAAAAAGGCGCTAAGTTTGGAGTTATGTAGTATTTCCAAAGAATTTACGAAATCTTCATTTGAATTAACGGCATGTTCTAAGCTGATTGCATAAAATGGCATCATGTTACAAGGTATTTCCCTCTGAATAGTGTAAACACGTGACACACACACACACACACACACACACACACACACACACACACACACACTGCACAACATTCTACCTCTGTAGATACTGTACTGTCTAGTCATTAAATTTCACCTCACATGTGGGGACATAGTAGTTGCACATTTGCCTCATTATTATCTCCCTGATTTATGCAGTAAAGGAAACTTCCTATCTCTTTCTCTTTCCACCTCTGCCTCATCTTTAAATTACATTTCATATGTGTGTGTATACACATGGAAAAATATGTTCAATATTTTCGTATCTGTCTCGTCGTCAATGTAATCAGCGTATACGCTCTCTCTCTGTTACAATAATCAAGCAATGGCATTATATTACAGAGAGAATGAAAGGAAAAAATCACCAAACAAAAAATTCTATAGAATAAATTTTTTTATAACAGTTTTTACTTTTTTGTGCAGTGAACTTCGACTTGCTGTCACACACAGTGGAAACTTAGGAATTTAATCATCGTCTTCAACATGTTTTGGAATAACATCTGTTACAAACAGTAGATTGTTACATATGGGTAAATGTTTGGGATACCTCGATTAGACAAGTAAGTTTTAACTGTTTGTTCAGCAAAACTTAATGGTGACCATTGATGTGGTCTGTGTAAATAGTTCTCAATACCTGACGAACACACAAAATATTGGTAGATTATTGTTTGTGGCATTAGAACACACAAAACTTGTAAAATAGTTTATTAATTATCTTTGTCTCTTCTTTGCAGTTTTATCGATGTTTCTCATTGGCACAGTGTATTTAGAAGTATGTTTCCTGTTTGAATAGGAGAAATCCAGGACTGTGAATTTGGCTATGTATCATCTTTAAAATGATGTTTTGCAAAGCTTTTTCTCTTGATTATTTTCACCATTGAATACTTTGTTTTGAAGAACACATCATGTTACACAAAACCTCGAATTACAAAAGAGACTTCTGTTAAATGGACTTCAGGCTATACTTCTACAATACTACCGATTCAACCATGCATCTTGTTTATTAAACTGTCTTAACTTTAATTAAAAAAATTCTTGGAAATCTTCAAAGTTGATTTTTTACTGTAAGCTTTTGAAAAACGTTCAGAAGAATCTATTTCTTGTCACATTTTAATGGCGTTCCAAACGCGTATTTCACTATGCAGCAGGATGCGGTGTCAGCCATTCTCACACTACATATTAACAGCGCGACAATCAGAGCAAAATAGTACAGAGAGGGAGTCTGTACACGATTTTCTAAATAAAAACAATATAGCCGAAGTCTGGTTGAGAAAAACGTTGAAAGCTGCTAACAATATCTAAAAGTTTCATGTACCATAACATAGTAACAAGTAGGATCCATTTCCAAGAAAGTAACAACTCCACTGTACTTGTGCTACGACTGCTCATCAGTCATCACATTTCGATTTGTTAGCGTCAAGTTTATTCTCATGATGAACAAAGTACATAATGATTCGCCATTCGTGTCTGCTCCATGTACATACTTTCCTTGCCCTGCCATGTGCCTTCAGTGCAACGTAGTGCTGTTCAGGTTTGCAGTGGGTAGTTGTCCTAGTGTATTGGTTAATGAGTGCATCAGTGCTTGCTGTGAAAACTGATACAGAAAGATTGATTATACTCTGGAAACCTATAGGAATATCTGCCTTTCAACACTTGGAAATCAGGCATTTCATGAAGAAAACTTGACAAAAAGGAAGTATACTGTTATTATGACATACTGTTTGACAAAAACACAATCTTTTACAAACTAGCAATGTAGGCAGTGCTGCTTTCTGTCATCAAACCCCTTGGAAAAAGTAAGACATAATCCCACAAATGAACCACTTAAATTTCCGTATGTCTGGAAGGATGAGTCTGATAAGCTTTTTCTTTCCATTGCTGTGAACAGTTCTTGCAGAAAAGGGTGTGTATGGTGAACAGAGTACAATTGCATCTGCTTTGGGAATTTGAATAATCAAGCTGGAAAACTCTTCTCTGTGTAAAAACTTGCATCCACACTGTTCAATCTCTTCAAAATATGCCTCTAAAGATTCTGAATAATCGTCCACAGTTCCAATCTCGCTCCATTCGATTACCATTTATCTGAACTACTCAAAACGCACTTTGTAGGAGGGCGTCAATTCACCTCCTGTCAAAACTGTTTCTCAATTTAAATAAACAATTCATTTCTTTAACAATTAGCATACACTGTTCCCTTGAGCATTATCTAGATACGTCACACAGAATGCGTTAGGCACTTCCATTTGTCAGTATGTGATGACCCATACAGCAGTGCACTGAGCGAAGTACTCTGCCACAGTCTGGATAAATGTCCCTCTTGCTTGTCTAGCGATTCACATTCTTCGTTATAGCATTAGTGGGGCTCCTCCCACCTCTCCTTGCAAACACCCTGTTGGTTTCCCATAAATTGAATGGTTTAGTGGAAAAGTTGATGGAGTTCAATAGCTGTTGCCATGAATCCATATTTTGCTCTCTTCTGTTATACAATAAAGGCTTCAGGTCTTCGTTGTTCGAGAGGCCCTAAAGGCCTGCGGTTAAAATTCTGCAGATTTTTACGTCTGGTCCTGAGTGGAGGGTACAGTACATCATACCATGAAGAACAGAAACCCTTTGTGGCTGTTCCAAACAACAGTTGGTAGAGCACTTGCCCGTGAAAGGCAAAGGTCCCGATTTCGAGTCTCGGTCCGGTACACAGTTTTAATCTGCCAGGAAGTTTCAAAGTTGAGACAGTTGTTCATTCCATCATCCTGGATACTTTTCATTGGAGCCTCAGAGCTTCAATAACGGGTATGCCCTCTTGAGCGTGTATCACTGTCTCACACTTACGTGCCATGCTCTGTATAAGTCTATGGAGATCACCCTGTGGTATCCGTTCCCATTTTTAAATGAGAGTCAGTGGGAATTATGTGGCGGAACAGGACGATCACGAACAAGTCTGTCAAGTACGTCCCACATATGCACAATGGGGTATAAGTCCGGACTCACTGCAGACCATCCTATTACTTTAATGTTCAGACTTTGCAAGAAGTCCCTGCTGACGCCACCATATGCGCCCTGCCATTAGAAGGAATTCTGGGCCACCACCGTTTGCAGCAGCTGTCACATGGTCCAGCAGGATGTGTTCGATATAATGCCTGGTGATAAGGCGACCATGGACAAAATACATATGGCTATCAACATTGAAACCTCCTCACAATATCGCAGAACCTTGGAAAACTGCCGATTTCCTGGACAACATTCGCCAGGTACGTTCACCACAGGTCTCCGCACACGAACACAGCCATCACCTTGAGTCAGAAGATATCTGGACTCATTTGTGAATAACAGGTTTAGCCAGAGATGAAGTTGCCAGTTGACATGGGAACGGCGGAATTAAATGCGAGCGGTAAGATGTCGTGTCAAGCAGGCTGGGTCGCGGGGTCCTTTCTCGCAACCTGTTCATTACTAATGTGTTATCGGACACAGCGTCTCCAGTGGCCCTTCTGAGATCGTTTTGCAGTGCTCTGGCTGTACCTACGACGCCATAACGCAGAGATGGTCAGATAGAAGTCTTCACGTGGAGTTGTAGTGCATTGGCGACCTTGTCCAGCTCACCATGCGTAGTGACTTGTCTCCCTGTGTCTTGTCCAGAACCTTTGGATGAGACAAGGAGAGGCATTAGCATCTGCAGCAACACGACCAAAAGTCTATCATTTTTGGATCAGATAATCGCTCTTACAAAATGTACTACATTAACATGTAGCATTTCATGTGCTTGGATGAATACAATGTCCACAATGACAACTGCCATTTGTGTATCTCACCAGAAAACACTGTGACACCGGTACTCACTTCCTTCTGAGGGGTCACCTGACACTGCAATGCATAACATAGCCAATAGATGGCGAACTGTTTTAGTTGTTGCCTACCCTGAAAGCGAAGCCATGCAATAAGACCACATGTAGCACTTGTATCAAAACAGATTTAACGAACCGGACGTTGGTACAATTGTTCCCTCTAACCCTTCTGAACAATGTATTAGGAAGCAAACACGGACAAAAAGTGAGCTTCTACCACAAGATGGCACCTTATGTCTTTTGAAGAGTTGAAACAAGGAATAAAATTAAGGAAGGGGAAATATTCAGACCACGTGTGCGAAAGAAAGGACAGGTCAGTTGGGTCAGGTCTTCATTTTGTAAGTCATGAGGTTCCTCTTCTTGCTAATTTCACTGATGATTACTCCTCTCCTTGTCGATTGTGGATTGTTTCATCCTTAGTATTATTTGATGATCGGTTGAACAAAGTCTATTAAGCACAATGGACTGAGATGCCACTACCAGTTTGTTGTATCCTTTGTAGAATGATATAGTCCAGCCAAGGAAGGAAAATGAGGGTAAGAGATTCGTGTAGTTGCAAATTTTTATACAGTGATAGGAAGGAGTGTCATGAACAACATACCAAAAATCCACACCAGTGCGGTGTGAGCGTGGAGGTGGAGCGGCCTTGAAAAGTCACTTTTATAAGTTTTTCTCGAATAACTCGAAAACCACAGCTTCTAGGGAAAATGTTTTTCGCGTTCAGGGGATGTAAACCTTACAGACTATTAAAAGTAGTTCGTATACCAGATACCACGCATTCATGTACATTGATTCGCCTCGATGGGCAACGAACTCACCACCTTCAGGCCGTGTGCACAGTTAGGTCCGACCTCCTACGACAGTCTCAAAATAACGAGTATGGAGGACATGAACGGGGAATACGGATATGTGGTGCTAGGTGGGAATATGGTTAATTGATTGACTGATGGAGGGGGATTATGAAACTAAACGGCGAGGTCATCGGGCCCGTGGGAATATGGGTCGGCCGATAGGCTGTAGTGTAACTTTTTCTCTGATAGCACAAATGTTTATGCGTAGCCCCGCAAATGATTTATATGGAAAAGACTCATTACGACTGCGAGGGACAGATTATCTCTGATTCGTGATATAAAAGCTTTGCGGATATAACGTGGAGTATTACGTGTACAATGGACTGACTACTTCTGATTTAGAATTTCGGAGAGTAGGATCGCAGTGGAAATGTAATTAGCAGCATTGTTATAAGCTGCCATCTTGAATACGGAATGAAATTTGATTAATTGTGATAACATTTCATCTCATACAAGAACGTGCATAAGGAATGTAGCTAGGAAAGTCATTTATGGAAAATTGTAATTTCGTAAATGGAGAGGGTACGTTCAATTCTTCGGTTATTTTAACTTTTCCCTTGTTTGTGGCTCGGAACATAATATGGTGTGTCGTAACTCGTAGGGAACGTTGTATCCTGGGAAATTAGTAGGGCCTGCACCACGGTCATTTATGCTCTATTTTAAGAGATTAAATTCTGGACTTTGTCGAAACTGATGCACAACTTGGACACTGATTCCTATGCTACAGACTGAGTGCTTCATAGCACCCAAGACGGCTTCCCCACGGAGTACGATTGTGCCTCTGATTATTTTAAGAATTTTCAGAGCAGACAATCGCAGGAAATCTACAGAGCCACACAGATATTATCCGAAGATTTAACTTCGACGACGAGAGTCAGACAAAGTATAATTATGAACTGTAACTTATAATAATTTTGTTTTATAGTCTTAAGGATTCAAAATAGAAACAGAATATCTACGTGGAAGAGTGGGAGATGGTTGTGTAAAAAATATTGGGGAAGCGACTTCTCTTGCCTAAAAAGTTCCATTCAAGTAACTACATATTATTCAGCCACAATAATTTAATTTCAGTTTCAGAGGGGGACGGAAATTAAAAGGCGTGTCGACACAGTTCACGCAATTGTTGGAAAAACTGTGTTCGGGTGGCCCGTAGGTTAAGGCAACTGCCTAGCACCCAGAAGATCGCGGGTTGGAATCCTAGTCCAGAATATATTTTCACTCGTCGCCGCAGATACCGCATAAAGTCCCGATGCAGTTGACATCCCCTCTCCTCTTCCAATATACATTAAAAGCAGTGTTTTAATGGTATCAAATCGCTGCTTTCTGTTAAATGAAGTGGGTTAAGAACAAATATTAAATGTGTACACCAAATCTAAGCGCAGTAGAGCGTATTAAGGAATATATTGTGTTCTGGGATTGTGAAAGGATGGTGAGAGCGCGGTTAGAGGACATAAGCGCAAGAGAAGGCAGGTCGCTGGGTTGTGATCACACGCTTCCCTCCCTGATAGATCTGCAAACTGAAGAGCGAGCAGGTTCTTTCCTACTCCGTCTACACAACTACGTTACAGGATGTTTCACAAACTACGAGGGCAGTTCAATAAGTAATGCAACACATTTTTTTTCTGAAACAGGGGTTGTTTTATTCAGCATTGAAATACACCAGGTTATTCCCCAATCTTTTAGCTACACAACACTATTTTTCAACGTAATCTCCATTCAATTCTATGGGCTTACGCCACCTTGAAATGAGGGCCTGTATGCCTGCACGGTACCATTCCACTGGTCGATGTCGGAGCCAACGTCGTACTGCATCAATAACTTCTTCATCATCCGCGTAGTGCCTCCCACGGATTGCGTCCTTCATTGGGCCAAACATATGGAAATCCGACGGTGCGAGATCGGGGCTGTAGGGTGCATGAGGAAGAACAGTCCACTGAAGTTTTGTGAGCTCCTCTCGGGTGCGAAGACTTGTGTGAGGTCTTGCGTTGTCATGAAGAAGGAGAAGTTCGTTCAGATTTTTGTGCCTACGAACACGCTGAAGTCGTTTCTTCAATTTCTGAAGAGTAGCACAATACACTTCAGAGTTGATCGTTTGACCATGGGGAAGGACATCGAACAGAATAACCCCTTCAGCGCCCCAGAAGACTGTAACCATGACTTTACCGGCTGAGGGTATGGCTTTAAACTTTTTCTTGGTAGGGGAGTGGGTGTGGCGCCACTCCATTGATTGCCGTTTTGTTTCAGGTTCGAAGTGATGAACCCATGTTTCATCGCCTGTAACAACATTTGACAAGAAACTGTCACCCTCAGCCACATGACGAGCAAGCAATTCCGCACAGATGGTTCTCCTTTGCTCTTTATGGTGTTCGGTTAGACAACGAGGGACCCAGCGGGAACAAACCTTTGAATATCCCAACTGGTGAACAATTGTGACAGCACTACCTACAGAGATGTCAAGTTGAGCACTGAGTTGTTTGATGGTGATCCGTCGATCATCTCGAACGAGCGTGTTCGCACGCTCCGCCATTGCAGGAGTCACAGCTGTGCACGGCCGGCCCGCACGCGGGAGATCAGACAGTCTTGCTTGACCTTGCGGCGATGATGACACACGCTTTGCCCAACGACTCACCGTGCTTTTGTCCACTGCCAGATCACCGTAGACATTCTGCAAGCGCCTATGAATATCTGAGATGCCCTGGTTTTCCGCCAAAAGAAACTCGATCACTGCCTGTTGTTTGCAATGTACATCCGTTACAGACGCCATTTTAACAGCTCCGTACAGCGCTGCCACCTGTCGGAAGTCAATGAAACTATAGGAGACGAAGCGGGAATGTTTGAAAATATTCCACAAGAAATTTCCGGTTTTTTCAATCAAAATTGGCCGAGAAAAAAAATGTGTTGCATTACTTATTGAACTGCCCTCTTAATACTGACCCTGCCTGGGGGCTGTCAGCTTTCTACAAAGTGCATTAACGCTACGTGGCATACAGATACGAGTTACTCCTAATAATACTAACGAAAGAGATGCATATTGACGGAAAATAAGTAAATATGTGCACACAGTACTACACTGCTAGAGACGATATTGTTTCTTAATCATCCTATGCGGCAGCTGTAGCGTTCTTCCAGGAAAGACAAATTTCTCTATCACTAGTGCACCTCGCTTTTGATTTTGCAGGCAGACCATACCTTCCCAGCATACCCTGTTCCGTTTTCGTAAATTAGTCGACAAAATGATTTCACTGAGCCCTTATCTATGTTATGGAGCTATCTTTAGTTTATTAAATGGATACTTATTTGCAGTTGTTAAGTGAGTTTTTATGTAAAATATGTTCCTTTAAGAAATGACTAAGAAGTGCATAATCTGTAAGACTGATGTTGTCAGTGACCTTTTGAAGTGTTGGGGGATGGGATTAGACTGCCAAATGTGGCACGTTGCTGCTGCCTATCGTTGATTCTGTTTTGTAATGCTGTGCTATTGTGTGTTTGTTTCTCGGTGGTAACTTAATGACAGACCTGAAATTGGATGAACTTCTCTCACTATAGATTGTGCTACTGGTAGGCTGCGTATTCTTCCATTCGGAAATTGCTGGCACGTGTAGAGTGGGCTGCACTGAGGGAAGCCACTTACCACACATCCACTGCACACCTTCCAAAGTAGATGTGAATATGTCTGATAGAATGGGATATATCATATTTAGGTGTAGAACAGTAATCTGCTGTAACGCGCTGCTTGACTAATGCCGAAATAATTGAAGTTCCATAACACCTACGAGACTTACATAGGTTACAGGAGGAGACAATGGGCCTCTTTAGATACATTTTGTACCCAATATTCTGTGAAAAGTATTCCAGCCAGTGATAGCGGAGACAATGAAATCGACGTTGTCAATTGTAAAATAACAGAATTTACATTTTGGACAGGCTCTTCTCTATAGCAGGCAGTAAAATCTCCAGCTGTTGAACATTTTTACATAATAGTTCTTTTAAAGTGAATAAATAAGTACTCATTTAATAAACTAAAAATAAACTGCACTGCATAAGCGCGAGCTCAGTGAATCAGTGAAGTCATTTCGTCGACTCAATTAAAGGGAACAAGACAGGAAATTCTGGACAGGTGTTGTTGGTCTGCAAAATGAAAAGCGAGCAATGATAGAAGTTGCTTTTCCCAAAAAATGTCACGCCTATCCTACCAGGCGTGACCAGGAATAAATATTCCCCTCTGACAGTGTAGAACAGTTTTTATTGATTTGTAATATCTGCTACCACTTTTATACTGTATAATAGTATGCACAGATTTACGTATTTTCTTTCCATAAGCGGTAGTATTATTTGTAATTCATATATGTATTCCATGCTGTGTTAACGCACTTTATGGCAAATAAACATCCCCCAGACATGTCCGCACACTGCGTCGCCAGTGCTTTTAATGTGTGGTGTGGAGGGTCGGTGTAAGTTTGTGGAACATACTGTAGTTGTTTCTTATAATGTAGCGGGATGGCTAGAGTGCAGAAGCACTTGCTCGCTCTTCAGACTGCAGATCTGTTAAGGAGGGAAGTATATGACCACAACCCGGCGACATGTCTTCCCTTCTTCCCTCGTGCTTCTAACCTCGTCCACCGCCCATTCCACCCGTTTACACCCCAAGAACATACAGTAATTTATCCCTTAATACGGCTCTACTGCATTTGGGCGTGGTGCACACATATTTGTTCTTAACGTGCTTCATTTAACAATACATATTAATTTTATACCATTAAGACACAATTTTTAATACATTAGCGCACGGTCTGTATTTGAAAGCCTCTGTAAAATTCGATGAGTTGTTTCTGAGGACGTGCATACGTGCCTATAGGAACTGACACTGCTGACGATCTGTTTTTTTCTTTTATTTTACACGTCTAGTTCCGCAGGACCAAATTGAGGTCCAAGGTCACGGAATGTGTCAGTATATGAAATTACAGCATAACAGTAATAACAGATAAAAGGTTTAACAAGCCAAAAAAGACAAGCCAAGGAATTAGCTTAATGTTTCAAGGAACTCATAGAATAGAAAGAGTAACCCTAAGGAAACTCTTCAGTTTCGATTTGAAAGCGTGTAGATTACTGCTAAGATTTTTAAATTCTTATGGTAGCTTACTGAAAATGTATGCAGCAGTGTTCTGCACACCTTTGTGTACAAGAGTTAAGGAAGTCCGATCCAAATGCAGTTTGGATTTCTGCCGAGTATTAACTGAGTGAAAGCTGCTTATTCTTGGGAATAAACTTATATTGTTAACAAAAAACGACAGTAAAGAATATATATACCCAGACTAGTGAACAGGGGTCTACAAGAGGTTCGCGAACTTACATCACTTATTGCCCCAACAGCCCGTTTCTGAGCCAAAAAATATCATTTTAGAATGGGAATAGTTACCCGAAAATATAATACCATACGACATAAGCGAATGAAAATAAGCAAAGTAGACTAATTCTCGTGTCGAACGATGATTTCGAACAGTAAAAATGGTAGCATTAAGTCTTTGAACAGGATCCTGAACGTGGGGTTTCCACGACAGTTCACTATCTATCTGAACACACAGAAATTTGAACTGTTCATTGTCACTAATCATATGCCCATTCTGTGAAACTGGAATGTCGGGTTTTGTTGAATTGTGTGTTAGAAACTGTAAAAACTGATTCTTACTGTCATTTAACATTAGTTTATTTTCTATGAGCCATGAACTTATGTCATAAACTACATTATTTCAAACAGAGCCAATGTTGCACACAACATCCTTTACTACCTTGCTAGTATCAACGGCAAACAGAAATATTTTAGAATAACCCGCAATACTATGGGGCATATTACGAGGGCAGTTCAATAAGTAATGCAACACATTTTTTTTCTGAAACAGGGGTTGTTTTATTCAGCATTGAAATACACCAGGTTATTCCCCAATCTTTTAGCTACACAACACTATTTTTCAACGTAATCTCCATTCAATTCTATGGGCTTACGCCACCTTGAAATGAGGGCCTGTATGCCTGCACGGTACCATTCCACTGGTCGATGTCGGAGCCAACGTCGTACTGCATCAATAACTTCTTCATCATCCGCGTAGTGCCTCCCACGGATTGCGTCCTTCATTGGGCCAAACATATGGAAATCCGACGGTGCGAGATCGGGGCTGTAGGGTGCATGAGGAAGAACAGTCCACTGAAGTTTTGTGAGCTCCTCTCGGGTGCGAAGACTTGTGTGAGGTCTTGCGTTGTCATGAAGAAGGAGAAGTTCGTTCAGATTTTTGTGCCTACGAACACGCTGAAGTCGTTTCTTCAATTTCTGAAGAGTAGCACAATACACTTCAGAGTTGATCGTTTGACCATGGGGAAGGACATCGAACAGAATAACCCCTTCAGCGCCCCAGAAGACTGTAACCATGACTTTACCGGCTGAGGGTATGGCTTTAAACTTTTTCTTGGTAGGGGAGTGGGTGTGGCGCCACTCCATTGATTGCCGTTTTGTTTCAGGTTCGAAGTGATGAACCCATGTTTCATCGCCTGTAACAACATTTGACAAGAAACTGTCACCCTCAGCCACATGACGAGCAAGCAATTCCGCACAGATGGTTCTCCTTTGCTCTTTATGGTGTTCGGTTAGACAACGAGGGACCCAGCGGGAACAAACCTTTGAATATCCCAACTGGTGAACAATTGTGACAGCACTACCTACAGAGATGTCAAGTTGAGCACTGAGTTGTTTGATGGTGATCCGTCGATCATCTCGAACGAGCGTGTTCGCACGCTCCGCCATTGCAGGAGTCACAGCTGTGCACGGCCGGCCCGCACGCGGGAGTTCAGACAGTCTTGCTTGACCTTGCGGCGATGATGACACACGCTTTGTCCAACGACTCACCGTGCTTTTGTCCACTGCCAGATCACCATAGACATTCTGCAAGCGCCTATGAATATCTGAGATGCCCTGGTTTTCCGCCAAAAGAAACTCGATCACTGCCTGTTGTTTGCAACACACATCCGTTACAGACGCTATTTTAACAGCTCCGTACAGCGCTGCCACCTGTCGGAAGTCAATGAAACTATACGAGACGAAGCGGGAATGTTTGAAAATATTCCACAAGAAATTTCCGGTTTTTTCAACCAAAATTGGCCGAGAAAAAAAATGTGTTGCATTACTTATTGAACTGCCCTCGTATTTATACAAATAAGGATGAGGAGTGGCCCCAGCACTGATCCCAGGGGCACCCCCTTTCGATCATGCCCCACTCAGATCCCACATCACAATCATTGTCAACACTGTGCTTAAAGACCTTCTGCTGTCTGTTGTCAAAGGAAGAGGTGAACCAGTTCCATAATGGCCCAACTTTTGGAGCAATGTTTTGTGAGCGACACAATCAAACACCTTAATTATATCAAAAAAGATGCCTAGCGTTCGAAACCTTTTGTTTAATCTATCCCGTACCTCAAAGAGAAGAGAGAATGTAGCATTTTCAGTTGTTAAACCACTTCTAAAGCTGAACTGTACATTTGATAGTACATTATGCGATATAAAGTGATCAATTATCCTTACATATACAGCCTTTTCACTAACCTTAGCAACTACTGACGTAATATATATAGGTCTGAAACTGTCTGCATTATCCCTTTCTCCTTTCTTATAAAGCGGCTTTACTACTGAGTTCTTTAGTCGTTCAGGAAACTGACCATTCTTAAGGGAAAAATTATAAATATGGCTAAAAAGAGGGCTAACGTGTTCTAGTATGATAAAAAAATTAGGTTAAATATATTTCAATTCTTTCAATTTAAATCTATATTTCATACTAGAATGTCGTGTTCCCAGTTTGGCACAGCTTTGCCACAGGAGACACGGAAGCGGTCGAAGACGTCCGTCTTTTGGTCGGCTCCTGATCGTTGTCAGAAGGAGGCTAGTTTTTGATTACGCAAAGACTTCTATTATTTGGAAAAGAACAACCCGGATTTCTTTACGTAATCAGTATGAATTTTGTAATTACCTAAGGGACCTTTAACAATGAACAGTAAAAAAAATTGCATTTGCAAATGAAATCATTAATAAATGGGGCAGCTATGAGTTGTATAGAAGACAAGGGGCGGCCTTCTGTACACGACCAGGATGCCGCAGTATTCTCTGCTGTAGTAAAGGCTGTTTGACATTTATAAAAATAATATGGCATGGAGGTTAAAAAAGTATAAAGGAAAAGAACAGAATAAGAAATCTGGTAAACACTAAATGTATTCAAACAATTCTCACTAGCAAATTAGGGCTTATTTATAAACAATATAACTTACATAAGTACTTTTCTAACTGTATGGTGCGATCAGATTTCAGCCTGCCCTGTGCTGTCTCCTTGGTTTACGTTTTTGTCACAAATTACGGTCATTACTTTTCTCCTTCGTTAAACACAATTCTTGCACTGTTCAAACCCTTCATAACAATAACTTCGGGATTTACAGTTTCGAACATAAATTACTTGAAATTTATTAATTAATAATGTTGTCTGCACGCTGGCAAGACCGCTCACTTTTATAGCTTAAAGTCAACCTTCTTTACATTTTCACATTATAAGCAGAAGTACATTAAAAATCTGAAGATCTACAAGAGTTTTTTTACTGTCATCTTTTATTTAGATCGAAGCGGAACGTCAGTTCAGCTTCTGTTAAAATGTTTCTTTGACTGCGCAATCGATGTATTAGCGTCCGCGCTAGATGTGTATCTTTACAGTTATGTAAATTATATAAAACAAATGTCTTTCAAAGAATATGTCTCATCTCATAAGTTGATCATTTAATATACAGATAGGTGAATGCCTTTCCAAGGGTGCTCAAAGCTTTCCTACGACGGAAATCCCAATAATATTACAGTGTGCACCACAGTACTTTAATATTCTGCTAGGCACTCCATCATATCAACGAGAGTCATTAGTCTTCACTGATTTAATTATTGACTCAATCTCCCCCTTGCCAATATCACAGAAGAGTATTTCAGACGTCAATTCACCAGCAATGCTCAGAAAATTTTATCCTAGCCATTCTATTTCCACACCACATACTCCTTGCCTTTCTAATAACATTTTTAAGTACCTTACAACTCTGCCTGAGGAATTGGAGCTTGATTGTGACTACTTCTAACATTTTGATATAATTCTACATGATATCCTTATCCCGCTAGTCAGCCACCCAGTCTGTCTTTTACTGCTACTACCCCGTTTATAACATTCTAATGGAAAGAAACTCTCAAAAAGCATGAGAAATATATGAAAGCAATATATTTATCTTGTTATCGGTGCACCGATGATGACTGATATCAGTCGAAATCGATCTGCGACAAGGTAAGTGCATTATATTTGTCATCTATGATATCGGCACTGTAAACATCCTGCCACTCTTGTTCCTTGACGAATTTCTGGTACTTCCTATAAAATGAATCAAGGACCCTCTCTAGCTTCAGCAGAAATGCTCTGAAGTGAGAGTTATGGGACCTACACTACGTGAGCAAAAGTATCCGGACACTTAGCTGAAAATGACTTACAAGTTCGTCGCGTCCTCCATCGGTAATGCTGGAATTCAATACGGTGTTGGCACACCCCTAGCCTTGATAACAGCCTCCGCTCTCGCAGGCATACGTCAGTTAGGTGCTGGAAGTTTTCTTGGGGAATGGCAGCCCATTCTTCATGGAGTGCTGCACTGAGAAGAGGTATCGATGTCAGTCCCCTAAGGTCTGACATGAAGTTGGCGTTCAAAAACATCCCAAAGGTGCTCTATAGATTTCAGGTCAGGACTCTGTGCAGGCCAGTCCATTACAGGTATGTTACTGACGTGTAATCACTCTGCCATAGGCCGTGCATTATGAACAGGTGCTCAATCGTGTTGAAAGATCCAATCGCCATCCCCGAATTGCTCTTCAACAGTGGGAAGCAAGAAGGTGCTTAAAACATCAATGTAGGCCTGTGGTGTGGTAGTGCCACGCAGAACAAGGAGTGCAAGACCCCTCCACGAAAAACACCACCACACCATAACACCACAGCCTCCGAATTTTACTGTTGTCACTACACACGCAGGCAGATGACGTTCACCAGGCATTCGCCATACCCACGCCCTGCCATCGGATCGACAAGTTCTCTTCCGTGATCCGTCACTCCCCACAACGTTTTCCCACTGTTCAATCGTCCAGTGTTTATGCTCCTTACATCAAGCGAGGCATCGCTTGGCACTTACCGTCGTGATGTGTGGTTTATGAGCAGTCTTTCGACCATGAAATCCTGGTTTTCTCACCTCCTGCCTAACTGCCTTAGTACTTGCAATGGATCCTGATGCAGTTTGGAATTCCTGCGTGAAGGTCTGGGTAGATGTCTGCCAATTACACATTACGACCCTCTTCAATTGTCGACGGTCTCTGTCAGTCAGCAGATGCGGTCGGCCCATACGCTTTTGTGCTGTACATGTCCCTTCACGTTTCTACTTCATTATTACATCGGAAACAGTGGACCTAGGGATATTTAGGAGTGTGGAAATCTTGCGTACATACATATAAGACAAGTGACACCCAATTACCTGACCACGTTCGAAGTCCTTGAGTTCCACAGAGCGCCCCAGTTGCTCTCTCACGATGGTCGCTGATATGGAGTACCTGGAAGTAGGTGGCAGCACAGTGCACCTAATATGAAAAACGTATGTTTCGGGCGTGTCCGGATACTTTTGATCACGTAGTGTACAAACAAACAAAAATTAGAAGTTTAGTTTCATTAAATTTAACTGCCACTGCACAACATTGAAATATCTGTTCAGTGCAGTGCTATGATACGTATATGGACTCAAGTAAGTATTGTTTTTTTACATACATGGCCAGTCCGCCACCCTGCAAGGAACTCCTTGAAAACCAACCAGCTAATCTGGATCTCAGTAAAGGAAGCCTCTCACTTGTCAAATTGTTTATGTGGTGCTCCGATATACCAATAATTTCAGAGTCATCAACTATAAGCAGATTCCTAACTTTATCTCTAATACCTCTTATATTTTGATGGAATATGCTAGTTCCTTCTCTACTTCGAAACGGAACGTCCTCTGAAAGTGATTCCTTAGTTAGAGGGACTTCCTTTGAGCGGATATACCTATCATCTGAGTTCCATCCAAAAAAGATGCAGCTCTAACACTAGTTGCTACAGAAACCGAAGCAGTAAAGGTGACTGCTGGCATAAAGTGGGAAATATGGGTTTGATTCCAAGTCAGACACAAATTTTCATTTGTTTCCAATAAATTGTATAGCTATGGTGATACCATATTCGCAGTTTGCGAATACATTTCGTTATTATTTTTAATAATTCGTGGCTTTTCTGTCCACTGCAATGTGGAAACTAGTTCTCCTAGTGAAAAATGAATGGGACCGTTTCTGTAGGAGATTTAATGTAGTTTAATTTTGTTGTGGGAAACATATTCGTTGGAGCCCTCGGGTTTCGAGGTATAAAAAAACAAAAAGTGTCCTTTAAACGCCTCCTCTCCCTCTCCATCCACCGCCCCTCCCCATTATCTCACGCTGACACCGCACTGGTGGAGATTTTTAATGTGTTGCTCATGATTGTTCATCGTACCACTGTTTAAAAATTAATGACTACACAAAATTTTTTCCCTATTCGATCGTCAACTTTCATGACGCCACTAGTCGCGATGTATCTCGTGGATACATGCGACGATTTTTGCGGTTTTTTGTTTGTTTACAGATTCTTTTTCTTTTGTTTTTGTTTTAAATTGCAGTAACCTTTATTGTTACAGATTTTACAAATACAGAAGTGAACATCAGGCTCATTACACTTTCAAATTAACAGAAATATTTGACATTTTGTAATGGAGAAGTACATGAAATTCTTTTAAAAATTGATTTTATTATAGGTACGAATAAATTATTGAACTAATCAAAGCATATCTCTTTTTACTGATTGCCCTCTACAGAAAGAGATTGTTCACAAATTATTTTTGCGTGCTTTTGCAAACAAAGATGTGTACCGCATTTTTCACATGTATACTTGCTGAGACAAGTCCTTTTTGTCTCCCTGTAGCATGACTGGCACCTTTTTCTTTTCTTGTTTTCTGATTCCAAGGATTGTTCAGCGTTTTCTTGCTCTTTTCCTTTAGGTTTGTACTTTACTAGCATTCACTTTATATCATCTGGTAGAATCATAATAAGAGCTCTTCTTTTGAGATGATCTTGCAGTAGGGTCAGTGCCAAAGTTTTGAGGTACTCGCGCCGATTACTCTTTAGTTGATGCCTGCAATGTTCAACAGGTGGAAAAAAAATCACCATAGGCCATCTTGTTGTTGACCTAGCTACATTGTTGGTTGCACAGAGTTTGTCAACTACATCAACTCCAGATTTGGTGTCATTATAGTGTAGAATAATTGCTGTTTTTTTTCTCTAAACCTTCCGAAACCTCACTTGACGATACATGCATACTCGAAAGGAGGACTAAAATTTTCCCTTTCTTCGGGACATACGACACAAGGGTTTCATTCTTGCTGTAGCCAAATACGCTATCATATTGCTGTCTACTTTTTGGTGCTACGAAATTCGATGGCAGTTCCTTCTTGTTTCTTCTAATTGTGTCTACAAACGACAGTCTCCTTTTATGCAGTTCTCTTACTAACTCCAAACTAGTGAGCCAGTTATCTGCTGTAATGTTTCTACCCGTCCCATATATTGGTTCGGCAAGTCTCAGAACTACGTCTTTGGCGGAACTGTTATTCTGAAAGGGTCCTTCTGGTTGTAATCCACAATATATTTCCACGTTGTAATTATAATAAAGTTTGGCATCACATAGGCAGAAAATTTTGGTGCCATATTTAGATGGTTTGGATCGTATGAACTGGCGAAATCCACACCGGCCTCGAAATGCTGGTAGCTGCTCATCAACTGTGACGTTCTGGCCGAGGGAGTAATGTGCCTTGCAGTTATTCAAACACATGGTGAACATTTCCCTCACGGCTGCTAATTTGTCTGTCTTGCGCCGTTCTTGTCTTGTGGCTCCATCATCAAAACGAACACATCTTATTAGGAACAGGAAACTTTTTCGGACATGGTCATTCTAAAAATATTCAGACCAAGGTCATCTGCTGTCCAGAAGTCGTGAACATTCTGTCGCCCACCACGGAACACACCAGCAAGGTATAACAAGCCAAGAAAGGCTTTTATTTCGATTGCGTCTGTGTCCTTGCAGTCACTCTCGCGAGCGAAGTTTCCTTTTAGATCAGCTATACGCCTGTTAGTGTTGACCACAATTAGATCTAGGATATCATTACTGATGAATAGGCTCCAGCAGTCAATTTCAGTTACCATTTTCTTTGCGTCTCCAACTACCCCAGGCAGTTTGGTTAGTATATTATGAGGCCGTGTCTGTGTTGCTTTCCAAGGCACTTTCCTCCATTTAGTTCCATCCTTACGTAAAATAAAAAAAATAAGTACATTACACCATTATTAGATATTGTTATTATTACATCTGAAAGCATATTTATTGTCTTTTCTACTCACCAAAATAGTAATGTTCATCAGTTTCCTGCGCTTCATTATTTTCCTCGTCATCAAATTCATGATCTGTGTCTGAGTCTACAGATCGTGTTTCGAGTATATCTTCGGTTTCTGAATCAGTTTCTGCAAGATCATCTTCATCTTCAATGGATACCTCGTCGTCGAGAAGAGGGCGATGTACTTCTTCCAAATCCTTAGGATTTTCTAGATCATACCGTTTTCTCATTTTGAAAGAGAGTACACGTAGCTACAACGAAACGCTGCTTCATTTAGAAGACAACAACGCAACTACCGACTTGCGTACGCTGCAAACAATGCAACAGCTGCAGTCATGAGCGGCGACAAAGCGTTACCCGAGTAGGCGCGCTCTATCTGAGAGATACAGGCAGTACACGTTCCCACACGTGACTCGTTTATGACCTTGACAGTATCGGGATAAGACTGAAATTCCTGTGAAGCAATAAGAAAGGTATGACACAAGATGTCGTGGGCCAGCAAACCGTTACCACTGTTCATTGCGGTAATATTAGAGAAAAAGTAAGTCACGTATCTCACAGATACATGCGCGGTTGTCGGAGGGTTAACCGGGCTAGTGTTATTGAATGGTACTAACAAAATCGTGCCACAAGATTCGAACAAAACTTCAACTTTCTGCTTCAATCTGGGACCAAGGAAGATGAGGGTGTGGCATCCCGTCGACATCGAGGTAGTTAAACAGGGAGCTCAAGCCCGGATTGTATCAAGGATCATCAAGGAAATCGGTGATATCCTTTCAAAGAAACGAGCCCGGAATTTGCCTGGAGCAATTTAGGGAAAACACAGGAAATCTAAATCAGGATGGTCGGGCGCAGTTTTGAACCGTCGTCCTCGCGAATGAGAGTCTGGCTGTGAAACCTACAACTCGCCAGAATGATGTTTTTGTGTTAAATATGTAAATAAATTATGCAGTTTAGTATCAGAGAGTAACTGTACAATGTAAAGACGTTCCTTGTAACCATGGACATCTTATGTCACTAAGGTTGCAAAAGACTTGATTCGAAGAGCTACTTTAGTCTCTGCTGTTGAAGAATTATATCGCTTAGTATTTGGTACACTATTACATTTTATAATATATGGTAAAAAGTGAATTTCTCCTATTCTTATTCAAAACCTCTCCGCTCCTGTGGAAATATTTAAGTGAAAAATAGTTATTTAAAGTGAGTTGTGTGAAAGAGTGTCCATCTGCCTTTTTTTGTCGTAATGGTGCTCAGGCGGCCATTACGCAATATTTAATTAAATAGTAAATATTGGGCTTCACCATCAAGTTAACTTTATGAATTCTTTGAACACTCATAGTAAGTATTAATATTTGCAAGTTCATTTTATCAGAATTTTTGTGGAACTGCATAGATAGATTTAACTGCACTAGGCAACAAGGCTTAGGTTTGCCATATGGCATCTTTGTGTTTCGAATTAAATTTGTTTCTGTCAAGGAGATGCTTAACCCAAAATGAAGCCAACTCACTCTCAATGAAAATTATATACTGTGAGTAACAATTCGTACGCTACATAAGCCACTATATCGTCTCTATCTTCACAACAATTTACGAAAAAAGAGTTTCATGCTGCTCCTGATTATCTTTGAGCTAGCTGAGAGTTCAGATAACGTAATTTAAACCATTACAAGCAAAACTGTACCCACTTTTACTAGTATTTGTGCCTGTGCAGCATCCTTGATTATCGTCGGCGTTTATGTAAGCCGCATTTACGAGCTTGCAGAATATAAGCAACGCCAACAGTATATTAAATATCCTTTGCCTTTTTTTCAACAATTCCAACCAAATCTTACATTAAAAAGACGAAGCATTTCATACCAAAAAGGAAGAGAGAGAGAGTAATGACATAGAAGTTCGAAACGACGTGTCAGGCAATGTGAAATGTGGGACCACCTTGAGTGAGCTGATGCTGAGAACGAAAATTACATTTGTGACTTCTGCAAACAGATGAATGTAAAACGAATCGTTTGTACCTGATAAACAAGAACTTGTTTCATAATGTTGTTTTGAAGTTAATAAACGGAACAGATACGTTATCGAACGAAATTATTTTTTATGACACTGACAAGTAATTCTTTTAAGAGTTTAATTAACAACAGTATCAGAATTGTGTACATGAAACATGTTTTCTCCACCGTTACATGATAACCTGCATTTTTACCACCCTATCCCATCTTACCCTACAATTCCATTTTAACCTCCAAATGCAACTTCGTTTTAAAATTTTGTTGTTGTTGTTGTTGTTGTTAAGTTTCTTTATTTTATTAAGAGAAATACAAAGAGTTATTGCCAAAAAGTTGAAGTATATGATAAAGTGCGTTTGAGGTGTAAAACTGGGTTCAATTTGGAGATACAACTACAAAAGTAATTGGTATTCCATACTATCTGAGCTTTACCTACTAAATACAACAATCATTGTATAAAGTATTGAAGATGTCCATAACAAGTGTATTTTCCTACACATGAATAAATAAGTAAACCATAGTTTAAAATAATTAAAAGTAAAGCAAAGAAACCACCAAATAATAAGCATCTTCCCTATAATGACATTTCCAGTTTCTTTCTCTTGGCAGGGTTTTATATCACTTTCAATGATGTAATAGTTACTGAACAATAAATAGACAAGAGGCTTAATCCATTTAGTCATATATATATATATATATATATATATATATATATATATATATATATATAACTGCTTTACTCCTAAGTATTTTACTGTGTTAGTGAGCTGAGTTGTTTATAATGTCAAAACTCTGCATATACACACATCAAAACAAGTTTTGCATCACTCTGGTTACCAGAACTCCAGAAGATAGACGTTGACTGTGGAAATTGTTACCAGGCGCAGTCCCTTTCACTGTTTAGAGATGTCACTAAACTCGCCAAAAAGATGTAAACAACCATGCTTGAGCAGCGCCTATTAGACGGAGGGGCTCCGATAGCCCATCAGTTCCAATCATTCCACTAGGAAGGAGGTACATGGCTCTTGTTGTACGTAGTTCAACCATGCCTAGACGGTCAATACCACGATTCGATCGCGTCCGAATTGTCACTTTGTGCCAGGAAGGGCTTTCAACAAGAGAAGTGCCCAGGTGTATCAGAGTGAACCAAAGCGATTTTATTCGGACATGGAAGAGATACAGAGAGACAAGAACTGTCGATGACATGCCTCGCTCAGGCCGCCCAAGGGCTGCTACTGCAATGGATGACCGCTACCTACGGATTATGCCTTGGAGGAACCCTGACAGCAACGCCACCATGTTGAATAATGCTTTTCGTGCAGCCACAGAACGTCGTGTTACAACTCAAACTGTGCGCAAGAGGCTGCACGATGCGCAACTTTACTCCTGAGGTCCATGGCGAGGTCCATCTTTGCTACCACGACACCATGGAGGACGTTCTCTTCACCGATGAGTGTCGCATGTGCCTTCAACCAGAGAATCGTCAGAGACGTGTTTGGAGGCAACCCAGTCATGCTGCACATCGTAGACAAAAAACGTTGTGTGGAGTGACAAATCACGGTACACAATATGGCGATCCGATGGCAGGTTGTAAGTATGGCGAATGCCCAGTGAACGTCATTTTCTACCGTGTGTAGCGCCAACAATAAAATTCAGAGTCGGGGGTGTTATGGTTTGATTGTGTTTCTCATGGAGGGGGCTTGCGCCGCTGGTTGTTTTGCGTAGCACTATCACACCACATGCCTACATTGATAGTTTAAGCACCTTCTTGCTTCCCACTATTGAAGAGCAATTCGGGGAGGGCGATTGGATCTTTCTACACGATCGAGCACCTATTCATAATGCACGGACTGTGGCGGAGTGGTTAAACGACAATAACATCCCTGTAATGGGCTGGCCTGCACAGAGTCCTGACCTGGAATCTATAGAGCACCTTTGGGATGTTTTGGAACGCCAACTTCGTGTCCGACCTTAGGGGACTGACATCGATACCTCTTCTCAGTGCAGCACTCCATGAAGAATGGGCTGCCATTCCCCAAGAAACCTACCAGGATCTGATTGAATGTATGCCTGCGAGAGTGGAAGCTATCATCAAGGCTAAAGGTGGGCCAACACCATATTGAATTCTAGCATTACCGATGGAGGGCGCCACGAACTTGTAAGTCATTTTTAGCCAGGTATCCGGATACTTTTGATCACATATTGTAGCAAAAGGTAGTGCTTCAAATAGATTTAACAGAAATGTGATGTACAGACGATGCTCTGGTAACGCTGTAGCATGACAGCAATGCGCCGGTGCTGCTCCATCAGCTCAGTGAGACGAGACAATGTCGTGGGGAAATACGCTGACTCGTTGATGCTCTACTCACATCCGCATCTAACATTATTTTCCCTTAAAATACCGAATCCTACCCCATTTACACCTCCACAGTGTGATATCTTGTGTATTTCTTTCTCTTATTGTGACCTTTATTAAGGATTTAAGACATAACATGAACTTCTTACAGATGTAAACAATCACTTTGTATCTGCAATGTCAAAAATTGAGCCAATAGAAAATAATAGTGGTTACAGTAAGATCATCTGTATCCAGTAAGGTACAAAAACACAATAGGTATGCTACAATAGACTTCACATTTTGCTAAGCACAGTACTTTCATTCTGTATGTTTGACATCTAGGCTTATCTTCAAGAGCCGATATGGACATGTAGACGCGATGTTCACTTTAGAAAAGACGTTCAAATCGACCACCTTGCATTTGAAAACACTCCGCCACTGGGTGGATCATACTTTGCTGCACCCTACGCAATACACCGGCATCCATCATTGCAAAGTAGCATGCACGCGAGGTATTGTATGCACCTAGCACCAAAAGCATACCGACTTATTCATCATTTGTGTACTCCATCAGGAAGCCATCCTACATGAACTTGACAGGACCATTTGTGATTGTGCACTGTGCAGTTAGTGGACATGTGGATGGAGTTTAATGAAACCCACTGTCTTGTGATAGGCTAATGTCATGTCGCAAAATGATGTACTGCTTAGTAAAGACGAAAATTAGGGGACAGACGCCGAAAAAGATAAAAAAGTTACCTGACGAGGTTTGGAACCATGGCTCCATGGTGGATGTGGGTATGATATACTAGCGATCTACTCAGTTAGCTCCAATAGCTGGTACAGTAGTACCAGGTGATACACATTCCTCAGTACATGCTGATGCGACAGTGTTGCCAGCTCCTCGTTTTCATACATGCACTTTCAAAAAGCACCCAATCTGATTTTGCTAGATAACCTTTTTATCTTGAATGTGGACGAGGAATCGCATGCCGAACTCCAAGTACAGCATTTTTTCTCCACCCTGTATATAAGCTTCATTTATAGAACTGTTTACTGACTATTGGTCCAGTATTTTCTTAATAAGTTGTCAGATGAGGAATCGAACACAGATCTGCTTAACACGAGAAATAGCTTGCTATTCGTACACGCTTCCCTACAGTTTCTGATCGCTGCAACGAGAGAATTGGATGTTGTCTGAACAGCAACACTGACGGAATAGAGTTGATAGAGACCGTAATTTAGCCTAATTTAGGGTTGTATAATTAACTTCTAGTTACAGGTTTTATACAAGTTGAATCTATTTAATGTGGTCTTAGTTGATATGGCGTTGTAAATTTCTAGATTTCTTCTGTCATTCATTCGTTGGGGATGGAAGAACCGTTTTTGTCTGGCTTAATTTACTGCTTGACATTTAACTCATTGTGAATGTCCTCGTTTCTAATATGGTCTGATATTGCACATTAATTAACAGATCTTTAGAAGCTGTATTTCAGATGCTTATATTTTACTTTATTCATGATGATTCGTAAGTTTCAGTCTATCAATAATTGTAGAGCCCCTGTTACACAGAATTGGAATTTAGTTTCTTTGGAGATTTTATGTCTTGGTATTTTTTGTAATGTGCCACATGTTCATCAAAATTCATTTCATCGTCTATATCTTTGCTGTAATTTTATGATATCATCTCTTAAAGAATAAAAATGTTGCTCCTGTTCCAGTGGGTGATTGTCAATCATTTCGGTCCTTACTTGGTCTTTTCTTGCGAAAGTCTTTGTATTAATAAAATAGTGAAAGTAATGGATCAAGCCCTCTTTGAAGATTGTTCATAGTTTCATGCAGAATAATCTGCTCAACAGCGATTAAAAGAGTTGAGACCATACGTGAGCTATTTATATTTCTTTATACGTTCAGTGTATTTGGTTTCCCAGTGGCTGACGAGTTAACCAATATATGTATTGAAAACAGTAGGCGACAGGTTGTATTCCTGTCTTTGTGGATATCTTACCTGTTAAACTGTCTCATCCCCTTCTGCAATTATAGTTGTTTCAATGACAGTGCTCTTATGTTTGATATAAGAAGTTGTCCTCCCTTCTCCAGAATAGATTTCTGTTTACCTTGTCAAATGCCTCTTCAAAGTGAAGGAATGCTAAATGTCGTTACTATATTTCTTGTAATCACGATGTTTTATTCCATGGGCTGTTGGGCTGTTAACTTCGTACATTGCCCAAGTCTAGCGTTAAGAATCACACAGTATATATTTTCTATTCTGAATTTATTTAGCTTATTCCTCTAAAGATCTGGCATTATACTCTTATTATCTTTGCCTTTGAAGTTAGTAATTCTCGAGGTATGTCCTGCTTACATATACTAATATAAAGGAGCAATCGGTAGTTTGAAGGTGTGGATTGATATAAAAATTTTATTGAGTTTATAATGTCCATATATGTAGCTTTGTCACATTTTTATTTTGCAGTGTTGTCTTCAGAGCGATTTGAAGGTATCGAGCTAGGACTCTTATGTTCGAAATCTGGGCCAAATTATATGCTGACAGAGCGTTTGAGCACTTCTTTTCGCCAACAAAGTTTAAAGCAGCCCAGTCTCTGTCTATGTTGTTTGAGATTTTCAGGATTTTACAAGCAAACTGATTTCTTCCGTGTACATCGTTTTCAATATTGTTAATGAAGCTTATATCACGAGAGCTGAAGGATTCATTTTGAGAAGCCTTTACATGTTATTTCGTTTTACTTTTCTTGTGGTGAGTATACTACTCTAAAGACCTCTTTCTTGTTCACTGCACTCAATTTTTTAATCATTCATATCTTGGATTCACATCAGAAGTCATCATAGTTTGTCATCTCTCCTTGTACAAGTGTATTCATTGCTGATGTACTCAACTTTTTATTCACAAAAGCGAAAGCAGTTGTAAATACTATTCCTCTGATGTCCATGTATACTTGAGGATGATAGTCTGCCGATACAAATGTGATGATAACTTTTAATTATCTGAAAGAGGCAAAGGAACGTAGACATTTCTCATATTATTCACTCGCAGTTGATTTACCAAGATTGCTTGGTTCGCGATAAGGATAATTGATTCATACAGAAGCAACGTTACTTATCTTTCTTCTTATCTTTCTGTCAGTCAGCAGTCTCTTCCCTTTCCCAACACCCCTCCCCCCCCCCCCCCCCCACGACCCCAATGCAACTTGCCACTATACCCACAGTTAACATGCCACAAGAGACTGCAATTTAATCACAGCCATGAAGAACGTGAAATTTTTTAGTATAATTATAATAATAATTGGTTTAAATCAGTGCTTAGTGCGTCACTTCAGCGAAACTTCCCAGAAACTGCAATTCAAGGAGCTACATCATTTGAAAAGTTCGTGTATCATGCAACTGATTTAAGGGATAGAATAACAACAATATCCCATAATTTTGACATTAAAATTATGAAATATAAAATCGATGTGTATATTTTACCAGTGACTATTCCAGTTGGCACTAGGATTCCCAGATTAAAATGACCATCTTACTGAACACTGCCTGGCGTAAGGATTTTCTGAGCTGAAGGCTGATGGTGAACACAATAAAATACTTAGTAAACATTAATAATTAAGTTTATTATTGCTTGTTGCAGCTGTCAACGACATTTGTTACCTTTAATTTTTCGGTAGAAGTTGTAACCTTCATGTTACAACGAATGCATAATTCTGCTCTTACCATATCTTGTAGAGTATTGTCAGACCATAAATGGTTCATGTGACTTAAGACTTTCTACATGAGCATTGCTGCAGGGAACCACCAATATACTTTTGATAATTTTGCCTAATCAATAAATAAATTAGCGATATGAATGGAATTCTAAAAATACCAAACCACTTATACTTCGGTACCAAACACGGGGCTGAAATTCTGTACAGTTCGGTAGAAATCCGAACACTTCGCATCCCAGGGCACCATTATGATTGTGAACACAGGCCGCAGACTGAGGCTGCGCGAGCGAGCACACATGAGTTGAATTCGGTGTAATCAATCAGTCCCAAGTGTGATTTTTCCATATTTTTTTCTTTGTGCGTGGCGGGGGTGTCTTTCTCTTTGCATCTTGGCTTAGTCGACCTCTTATGGTTTGCCGACAGTACCTGCGTACTATAGAACTGTGTTGAGCGCCTTTACATGGCTTGATTTTTAGTTGGCAATCAGAATGCGGATCCCTTCAATGTGGCTAACGAAGTGTAAAATTATTCTGTGTTGAATATACCGGTAGCTTCTTATTTTATAATTCCTTGGACGTTTTGTGACCTCTGGTTTTCATAATACCTATTCTCTGAAAGTTAACAGAGAAATTCGGAAATTTATGTACATAAAAATATAAATACTATTCCCAAATTTCTTTTTTTGGGGGGGGGGGGAATGGGAGGGGGAGGGCGAGGTATGCTATAACCCCAATGTCCTCTGTGACGCCTCCTGCTAGCACTTCCACGATCAGCGAAGGTGTAATGTCCTTTTTCTATGTCCAGCCAGTATTCCTCACTTCCTCGAGATAAGTGAAAGCGAGGCGACACAAACTACAGTCAGTATTTGTTGATCAATAAGTTTGTATTCAAATTATTACCATCAGCTAGCTGCGTTGTTTATCCGTTGCCGCCAAAGATACTCATTAACAGCTACTAGGCACCGATTCGTGTTTCAAAATGAATTGATTTCTTTGATTTTGCTTAGCACATGTACACCGAATTAATTCCTTCAAAAGTCACAGAGTTTATTTAACACAGTCTATTTGATATGATTTACCACGAAGATGTGCATACTTAAGCCCGATAATAAATGTCTATAATCGAAAGTGAAACAAAGTTACTTTTAATTACACCGGCTTCGAGTGAAGTTAACTATTTACCTCAGTGGCGCATGGACTTAAGACTCGCGAATCTTCAGAACTACAAAGCTAAAAGCTCGAACACTAAAATCTCGAACACAAAGACTCCCAGACGCTAAAGACTCCCAGACGCTAGAGACTAACAGATGCGAAATACGTTAACCAGTAACGTCATTGGGTTTATATTGTGTATTGTGCAGTAAACCGGAGACCTAGAAACGACAGAGAGGCATCATACCACCGTAGCCCTCAGTGGTTCACAACCCCACAACAGGCCACAGCAGTCCACCCTCCCTACCACCGGCCCACACCGAACCGAGGAGGGCTATTGTGCGGTTCGGGCCCCAGTGGACACCTCCCCCCCCCCCCCCCCCCCTCCCCTCACCCTCGGGAACGTCTCATACCAGACGAGTGTAGGCTCAGACGTTTGCGTGGTACAGTAATTATGGTGTATGCGTACGTGGAGACAGTGACAGTGTTTGTGCAGCAATGGCCGACATAGTGTAACCGAGGCAGAATAAGGGGAACCAGCTCGCATTCGCCAAGGCAGATGGAAGACCACCTTAAAAATCATCCTCGACATTAATCCACCGGGCGGATTCGTGCCGGGGACTAGCACGCCTTCCCGCTCGGGAAGCAGCACGGTAGACAGCGTGGCTAGCCAGGTGAGCTTGGGTTTATATTAATAGTTACGAAACAAAAGGGACGTTTGTTAGAAACTCTTTGAATAAAACCTGTTGCTACTTTGCATATAATACTCTATTCCACTCGCTCTTACTACTCTTATTTAATTTTTCTGCTTTAAAACGAGAATTCGTGATTTTATATGAAATATGGGAATTGTTCATGGCCAGTTGGAATGAATTTTCGTTTCAAAAAACGCCAGTTATGTAAGAAGGGGTACACAGCCCGCCAACGATGCTATTTTAATCAAGTTGTCATAATTAATGTAAGCACAATATATGCTGACATTACACCTATTAAAATTTTCTCTTAGAGGATTGGGGTTCTTCGTTAATTGACTTTGACGTAGGATACTAGTTCCTTATTTTATGGATAAGGGTTCTCGATATTTGCTTGGGACTTTATTTTATTCTTTTCCTTTTTATGATAGAGGGGCAGTATGTTACGTACACACACACACACACACACACACACACACACACACACACACACATATATATATATACATATATATCTAATATTGTCATACCACCACTCATATATATATGAGTGGTGTATACATATATATATATATATATATATGTATATATATATGAGTGGTGGTATAACAATATTACAAAAATTGTACAACAGTTTTTTTCACATTCCTCATACGCTAGATTCTTCATATTGAGCTAACTTAAATATTTCAGAGTATTATCGCAATCTTAAATAATTCCATTTTTCTAACATTTATTAAATATTTCATTCATTTAATATCTATACTGAATAGGTCAGTTTAAAGTTAACTATACATTTTATTTTAGATACTAGGCACAACTTAAATATTCACTCTATGTCTGTTAGTGAATAAGTCAGTTTGTGCTAATTACACATTCCAATCTATGAATAGTCTTAAATATTTCATTAACAATCTTGGGACTTGATTGTAGTATTGTCTATTGTTTTGCCTGTCGAGGTCTGCGATGTCCATTCATCTCGCCGTTCCGTTTGGGGTGTGCAGGCCACCTGTGCGGTTGCAACAGTGAGACCTAGGGAATATGGGTAATGTACGACATCTTTTGTCGTGCCGACACTTCAATGCCTAAGCAACACGACTTTTTCACTGTTGCCAATTCTTGTAGCTTGCAGCATGATTACATATGTTGTGCCGCCTCTTCAATGCCTAAGCAGCACAACATTTTCATGATTTGGCCCATGTTGCCTCTTCTTATAGTTTGCAACATGCCCATCGTAACAATGGATCTTCTTGCCCTCCACATCGCATAGCTTCTTGGATGATCACTCCATAAGACGTATGATTTTAGATTTTTCGTTCTCTTCAACCACCATTCGCTGATTCTTCATCTCTATTGTTAAGCTGCGTAATGCGTTTTTCGGATTGCCAACAGCTGCCGATCTTCTGGGGTAGGGTCTTCTCTTTCTACAAATTCTTCGTCCGATCCATACCAATGCTGCTTGTAGACCTCCGTGATGCTCTTGGCTAACTGACAATCAAACTTCCGGTTGACATCAACGAACAGCTCGCTCCTTGTGTAACGCTTTCGAGTGGCGAACTTCAGGCAAATAGTTCTTGTTTGCTCGTTCTCACTCCGCCACTAGGTTGCGAAGCGAGCGAACTCCCAACTTCGACGCCCTCCGCCTACGTCATGGGACGTCATGTAACTCGTGGTTACCGTTTCTGGAGCCGTGCAGCAAAAAGATGACTCGTCCCATCAGATAACAGCAGCAGTCCCTCAGGTTGTTTTGGGCTGCGGCCACGCGACGGGTAAAATGTATCCATACAGGCTCCAGAATGACGAATATAGAACATAAAGAGCACATGTAGACATGACATGAACATGATGTCCACTAATGTCACTCATATTTTATCCCCAGCAGTCAACATTCTTGTTCACTAATGTATGCAGTCTGTTGGTCTTTCTAATAGTTCATGGCATTCATTTTCCCACCAGTGTCAGACACTAACTGTTTGCACATGCGATATTTCATTGTTTCACAATTATTCTTAATGCTTAGATCACTTTCATTTCCTTAGGTTATGCCGACATTCTGTCCTATTCAGTTCCGTGCACAATCCTATTGGATTAATGACTCTGTTATTTCACTTCCGGTAGGTTATGCCAAAATTCTGTCCTATTCAGTTCTGGGTGCAACTCTATTGAAATAACTGAAAATTCACTGGGCAACCAGCACCGTGACAATTGAATACGCAAATAAATTCGATTACTCACTGTCGTTTATCTTAACCTAAGGCTTCTGTTCCCTAAGAGTTACATGTGAGGCACTCAAATAATTATACAACCAAGTACTAACAAATTGCATTGTTATTAACTACTGCACTATTAAAGAAAAAATACATTTATATCCACTAAGATGTGATAAAATCATTTCAAATATTTGTGAGGAAACAAACGCTTGGGTTGCCCCCCGTAACCTTCATTAGCTAACAAATAGCTTCCCTCATGCAGAATGCGAATGATCCAGTAAGATCCAGCGTAAACATATTGCCATTTCTTGTTTCACCTCTTAAGAGCCGATGACTTAGGGTGTTTTCTTAATAAGACCTTATTGCCTATGCTGTAAGTCACAGTTCCACGCAATTTACGATCGAATTTGGCCTTCCTCAGTCGCGCAGCATGCTTTAGTGATTCAAGGACGTCGTCCAACAACGACTTCCTATCTTCGTTTGGCTCAGCCAAGATCGGTAAAGGTTTAATCCACTCATTAGATTCGGGCGTGTTATATATTATCGCCTCAGGAGTATGCCAAGTGGATGAATGCAACATGTTATTGTGAATCTCTTCAAAGGCCAACATGTACTCTATCCACTTACATTGTTACGTTGCAGCATAAGTACGAATAAATCTGTTAAAGTCTTTAAATACACGTTCAGCTGGTGAGGCTTCTGCATGATATCGTGATATCAAGATATGCTTTATGTCTAATTTTCCTTCCAGACCTTGCTGGTATAGTATGCTGCACTATTTCATAGAATGACACTCGGCTTACCAACCTTAAGTATGTAGTCTTTAACTGGGTGATTCAACATAGGCTTAACATTAGTAGACCTTATTGGGTACATTTTAACGTATTTTGAAAACAAGTAATAAAAGGCAAATACATATTTAAATTTACCTCTTGCAATCGGAAGTGACCAATCACATCACAAAATACTATCGCTAAGGGTTCTGATGGAATTATTGGGTGTAGTACTAACTTAGTGCTGTAATTAATAGGTTTTACCTCTTGACATAGGGTGCACGCCTTCAGAATATTTTGTATTTTCCTTTTCACAGTAAAAAATATTGTTTCAAAATGGTTCAAATGGCTCTGAGCACTATGGGACTTAACTTCTAAGGTCATCAGTCCCCTAGAACTTAGAACTACTTAAACCTAACTAACCTAAGGACATCACACACATCCATGCCCGAGGCAGGATTCGAACCTGCGACCGTAGCGGTCGCGCGGTTCCACACTGTAGCGCCTAGAACAGCTCGGCCACCCCGGCCGGCAAATATTGTTTGATTTTATCATTACACTTAGTAGCACTAAAATGTCCCCAGGTGTAATGTTTATGCCATACGAATTTGGGGATGTGTTTTTCAGGTACACACGCTTTCTAACTGTCTTTACTAATATTCACTCGATGAAACAGGAACCCCAAATGCAATTTATAATTCAACAATCGGTGATCCTTCTCGCCTATTTTCAAGGCATTTATTATACTATTCCAGTTCGCATCTTGTTCTTGTAAGACTGATAAATTTTTACACATATATCCGTCGTTCTTTTGGAACGACACATTTTTCAATAGCTTTACCCTAAAACTCTGGTTAGTTTCAATTATATTGTCTTCATCGGTTAGCCCTTGCTCGTCGGTTACTACATTATCCTTCCCCTTAATGCATCTAATATGATCTGATATTCCTGCAAAAACAATGCCCACCTCACTAGCCTTGCATGTAACAGTTTACATGTCATTAAAAATTTTGACAGCCTTATGGTCACAATATATATATAATCTGAATTTATGCAACGCCCACACAACTGCTAAAATTTCCCTCTCGGTGGGCGTATGAGCTCTCTCGCAGTCGTATAAGTATGAAATGATTGATATGTTCCAGATTGTCGTCTTGTAATTGCAACGCACTTAACTCTGTAGCCGATGCGTCAGTCATGATCCCAAAATCATTTCTTGTATCTGGGTGATTCAACAAGGCGGAATTAGCTAATTTTTCTTTGATTTAATCCAAAACTGTATGGCACTTGGCATTCTATTGCAGATTCCCTGTGGCCGATGCATCAGTTATGATCCCAAATTCATTTCCTATATCTGGGTGATTCAACAAGGCGGAATTAGGTAATTCTTCTTTGATTTTATCCAAAACTGTATGGCACTTGGCATTCCGTTGCAGGTTACGTTCTTTTTTAGCAAATTTAATAAAGCGTCGTTGTTTAGTAATCGATTCAGTAGAAATTTTCGAAAGTACGATGAGAGTCCCATAAATGAATTTAATTGTCTCTTATCACTTGGATATGGGAAATTTCTAATTGGGTCCAACTTTTTTGGCTTCAGTACTATCCCCTTGGGTGAAATTATATGCCTTAAAAATTTTAATCCAACCCTTCCAAACTTAGATTTCGTCAAGTTCACTGCGACGCCGTATTCCTTAGCTTTAGCGAGTACTCTTCTTAATAACTCAATATGCTCTTCTCACGTGGAGGTGGCAATTAATAAATCATCTTCTGTAACAGATATGGTCCTAGTATGGTATCAAAGGCTACGATAAAAACAATACCACTTATGTTTAATCCAAAAAGTAATACCTTAAAGTAGTTACTCCTACCTGCAAAGATAAAGGCTGTGTATTTCCTAGATTCTTCAGATAACTGGATCTGCCAGTATGAAGAGAGTAAATCGACCCAGGTTAAATAATTCGTACCATGAAAGCCTTACACTAATTCTTTGAGATTTTCGGGTCTTGTTCGCACTGGTTTAATAATTTCATTTATACCCCTCGCATCCAACAAGAGGCGAATACTCCCGTCAAATTCGGTTACTGCTAATAAGGGACTACTATATGGTGAATTAGATGGTTCGATAATGCCCCATTCTAACATTTTCCTAATCTCCTTTGTCACCCTTTCCTTCTTGGCCCCCGGAATGGAGTAAGATGCTTTACAGTAAGTCTGATGTGGGTAGACATCCACCTCATAAACATAATTCTTTCTGACTGAAGACTTCCTAATATTCCTTTAACAAGCTAGCTTATTCATTCCGCTGTACTTCAGTTAAGGATTTAAATTTGACTACTTTATTCTGGATAACGTTTTCAACGTTCGATAAGTTGTCTGTTGTCTACTTAGTCCACAATTGTCAATTAAATACAATATATTAGTACCTAAGTAATTAATCTTTATTGTGTGGCATAATCTGCTGTGCAATTCCAATTTCCTCCCCAGATTGAAGACAATAATTCGTTCGTCATTGGCTGGGGGTGTATATCCCTTTTAAGAGGTCAGTTACTGCATATTTGTTCCTCAGAAAATCCCAACCACAGATTCACGGATAAGATAGTGTAGGAGCTAACAAGAAGGTGCTTAATCGTCTTTCCCCTTGTGCAACCACTTCTACCTTCATCTGAGACGTCACAGGAACGGCATGAGCACTCAATGCACCTGACACCATACAGTTTAAAACTGGCAACAAAGGCAGTTTTTACTTACTATTCAATTGCTTAAACAGACAAACGCTCACCACACTAAAAGTCGCTGCAGTATCGAGCAGGATGTTTACAGGTTCGTTATTTATTAAAACTTCGACCACTTTCTGTACCATTTCAGTAGGTTTTATTCTACAACCACTCGGATTTTCTAGTAATTCTTCTCGAATGTCCATCCCATCTTTGTATATTCGCACTCTTACTTCTAATGATGTTTCGCCTTCCTCCTTACGACCACCCACTTCTGGAAGGCGTTAGAGGCTGGTTCTAGTTTGTTGATTCAGTTGTCCTGTCATTATTCCCTTCCTCTACAAATACCACTAGTATTTTATGGTTCTGAGCTGCCTATTCACGGTCTTGATTACACGGCCTATTTTCAGTTTTATTTATCATTTGAGATGGCATGTATTGCCCTGACGTCTCTATTACGTTTGCAGACGGTGTCCATGGAACGGCCGATTGGTAACTTCATTAGACGTGTCTCATGTTATTATTCTCCGGTGGCATATTATGAACTTATATTTTCGCTTCCGTGTGTAGCTGAACGAACCGCTATTGCTGTCGTTCGGTCTCTGCCCATAATGCCTATTATTACTCTTGTGCATAGCACCATCATTATTATTGCCGCTACCCGGCTAATGATCATGTGAATTGGACTTTATGTTCCCCGAATGATCGCCGTTACACTGAGTATAATTATGGTAGTTTCGATTATTCGTATTACCGTTATTGTATGGCGATTTCCCGTTGCGATGTTTTTCATTGCAACAACTACTATGGTATACATTGAGTGGATTCGCATTATTCATCTGATTTATGAACTGCCTAAAGTTCTCTTGGATTGCATCTAGCGAGTCTGTTATTTACAGGAATTGATCTAAGTCATCATCGGGCACATTAATCAGTTTCTCTCGTTGGTGAATTGGTAATTTCCCTTTTAGAACTCTATGGTTGATGGGTTCATCCCAATATCGGGTCTTATTTATGCATCTTTTGAAATATTTTCGAAGTGTGCCCTTTTTCGGATTGTAAAATTCTGGACTATAACTTTCGTTTCTAAGTCTATTTTGTTTACTCTTCGACCAGTAGTTCACTAGTTTTTCAAACTCATAGTACGACGTACAAGTCCCAGCTACCTCAGAGCCCATAGCGAGACTTCGCCACTGGTTTTAGACACTATAAACTGAATTTAGTCCTGTTCATTCCAGGATTTAGGAAACACACTTCCAAAATTTTTTATGAACGCCATAGGTGACTAGAATTTTTCTCTCTTTGCCGCCGAAGTAGCATTTCGACGGTCAAAATGTCGATTCCCGTATCTGAATCTTCGCTACAGCTAACCGATTTCTCCAGGCAGTCGTTTCACCTTCTTTTGTTTAACTCTGGATTCGTCGATGAACGTTGATCGGACAATCTACCCAGCGATGTTAGCTCGGTTGACTCCCCTTCCATACGCAATAATCGATTGTTGACTTCACTCTGCCAAATGGGAATTTCTGAGATTATCTTTTCCTTAATATTCTGAAACTCGGCCCTGCTTGATCGATTTACTAACAGACTCTACGGCGCTCTGTACTTGAGATCGTACCTCCTCTGATTTTGTTTCTATCCACTCGGACATTTCTTCCTCAATCTTTCTCGTCTGACCCATTAAATAGTCGTCGATACACTTTTGGCTTGTCAACTGTAGGTCTTTTACTTTGATGGATAGATCATCTATTCTATCCGACACGGCAGACCGCTCTTCATGTATCTCTTTCAAATCCGTCTCTAAAGTAATTACCGATCCCTGTAAGGTATCATGTTTACATCTTTCTGAATTTAAGTCCAGTCTCAGATTCTCGAGTTCCTTAGCCAACCTATAGTATCTTTCCTTATTTTGAGCCTCCGACGATTTAATCACCTGTTTGGTTTTCTCCTTAAATTCTCAGTCTTTCTGATCCCGTTCTTCTCTGTGTTTTCATTCTTGTACCTCCAGTAGCCGATTAGCTTTTAATATCTCCTCCTTAAATTCTCGATCCTCCCTCTTGAGTACAATTAAAAAGTCAAACAAAACATCCACCCCCACTTCATTTGTAGGTTTACGTATTCTGCTAAGTCGTACAGTGGAATCACTATTGAGTATCGACATTCCAACATAGTTACATTCAATCGTTTCCGTCGTAAACAACGAGTCTATTCTGGTCGCATTCGATGATTCTAATTCTCCTGCTCTATTCACCTATTCAGGGAATACATTTTCTATCGTATTATTATCCATGTCTGTTCCCTCCTCCTTAGCCATATCTTCCTTCACATCCTCTACATTAGTTCTCAACCTATAGGACTTATTTGGGATGGTCACATACTACAAGTTACTACGAATCAACAGTAACACAAGTACAGATACACAATACACAAATTTTGTCTAGGCAACAATATCAATTCGACAAAGCGACAAACTTGCCTCAGTCATCCACCAGTTGTTACATTATATTTACTTGAAGCACAGTGGGTTACGACTCAGAAACTTTAAATATCGATTATTACAGCATGCTCTTCGTGTCAATTATTTCAATAAGTACTTGGGTTTTGTGTTTTTTTATAACACCTGCATAGCCACGACGTCTATCGCTTTCCGTTCGTTGTAGTACTCCCTTCCTGTCACTCCGGGCGTAGTTTCTCGAAGAGACTAGCAAGTTTACACGAATGGTCATTTCGTTCGTATACAATCACCTCGAAGGTTACTGCTGATACATTGGCAGGTTATCAAGATTTAAGTGAGAACGTGGTGTTATAGTAGTCGGCGCACGGGCGAAGGGACACAGCATCTCCGGGGTAGCGATGAACAGGGAATTTTCCCGTATAACCGTGAATATCAGGAACCCGATAAAACATCAAATCTCCGACTTAGCTGGGGGCCAGAAGATCCTGCAAGAACGGGAGCAACAACGACTGAAGGGAATCGTTCAACGTGACGGAAGTGCAACCCTTCCTCAAATTGCTGCAAATTTCAATGCTGGGTCATCAACAAGCGTCAGCGTGCGAACCATTCAACGAAACATCATCGATATGGGCTTTCGGAGCCGAATAGCCACTCGTGTACCCTTGATGACTTCACGACACAAAGCCTTACGCCTCACCTGGGCCCGTCCCGACATTGGACTGGTAATGATTGGAATCTTGTTGACTGATCAGACGAGTCTCGTTTCAAATTGTATAGAGCGGATGGACGTGTGCAGGTATGGAGACAACGCCATGAATCCTTGTACCCTACATGTCAGCAGGGGACTATTGAAGCTGGTGGAAGTTCGGTAATCGTGTGGGGACTGTGCATTTGGAGTGAAATGGGACCCCTGATTGGTCTAAACACGACTCTGACAGGTAACACGTACGTAAGCATCCTGCCTGATCACCTGCATCTATTCATGACCATTGTGCATTCCGATAGACTTGGGCAATTCCAGCAGGACTATGCGACATTCCACGCAGAATAGCTACAGAGTGGCTTCAGGAACACTCTTCTGAGTTTAAACACTTTCGCTGGTGACTAAACTCCCCAGACATGAACATTACTGAGCATATCTGGGATGACTTGCAACGTGAGTTCAGAAAAGATCTCCACTCCCTCGTACTCTTACGGATTTATGGACAGCCCGCAAGATTCATGGTGTCAGTTCCCTCTAGCACTACTTCAGATATTAGTCGAGTCCATGCCACGTCGTGTTGGGGGACTTCTGCGTGCTCCGGACGCCCTACACGGTATTAGGCAGGTGTACTAGTTTCTTTGGCTTTCCAGTGTACAATGCTAAAAGCTCGGACACTAAAATCTCAAAAACGAAGACTCCCAGGCACTAAAGACTCACAAACGTTAGAGACTAATAGACGCGAAAGACGTTAACAATGCGTGTGTTAGGTTTATACACACATCAAAAAAAAGTTTTGCATCACCCTGTGGATATTGTATCACACACACAGTCCCTTTGACTGTTTAGAGATGCCACTAAACCCGCCCAAAGATGTAAACAACCACAAATGAGCAGCGCCTATTAGACGGAGGGGGTCCGACAGCCGATCAGTTCCACTCATTCCACCATGAAGGAGGTACACGGCTCGTGTTGTCTGTAGTTCAACCATGCCTAGACGGTCAATACCGCGGTTCGATCGCGTCCGAATTGTTACTTTGTGCCAGGAAGGGCTTTCAACAATGGAAGTGTCCAGGAGTCTCGGAGTGCACCAAAGCGATGTTATTCGGACATGGAGGAGATACAGAGAGACAAGATCTGTCGGTGACGTGCCTCGCTCAGGCCGCCCAAGGGCTACTACTGCAGTGGATGACCGCTACCTACGGATTATGCCTCTGAGGAACTCTGACAGCAATGCCACCATGTTGAATAGTGCTTTTCGTGCAGCCACAGGATGTCGTGTTACGACTAAAACTGTGCGCAAGAGGCTGCATGATGCACAACTTCACTCCTGACGTCCATGGCGAGGTCCATCTTTGCAACCACGACACCATGCAGAGCGGTACAGATGGGCTCAACAACTGCAGAATGGACCGCTCAGGATTGGCATCACATTCTCTTCACCGATGAGTGTCGCATATGCCTTCAACCACACAATCGTCGGAGACGTGTGTCGAGGCAACCCGGTCATGTTGAACGCCTTAGACACACTGGCCAGTGAGTGCAGAGAGGTGGAGGTTCCCTGCTGTTTTGGGGTGGCATTATGTGGGCCGACGTACGCCGCTGGTGGTTATGGAAGGCGCCGTAACGGCTGTGCGATACGTGAATGCTATCCTCCGACCGATACTGCAACCTATCGAACATGCCTGGGATAGATTGAAAAGGGCTGTTAATGGACGACGTGACCCACGAACCAATCTGAGGGATCTACGCCGAATGAGGAATGGGGCAATCTGGACCAACAGTGTCTTGATGAACTTGTGGATAGTATACCACGACAAATAAAGCCATGCATCAATGCAAGAAACTTTTTTGGAAATTCGTGGTAAGTTCTATGGGAACAAACTGCTGAGGTATCGGTCCCTAGGCTTACACACTACTTAATCTAACTTAAGGGGCTCCGGAACGCCCTATACTTGCAATGTTAAAATAACGCTTGTAAATTACATCTTTCCTCACAAAGTATTTGAGGTAGGAAGTTGAACTTTTTACAGATTATTTATTGGAATATGGGCTACAACCTAACAAAGGGATTTTACAAAATTTTAGTTCAATTATTAAAGATGATTTTTTTTCAATTGTAATGAAAATTCACAACATTTTTTTGCAATTTTTTATTTATGTATTCAAAAATATACAGTTTTTTGGAAAAAGGCTGTGTTAAATTATGCAGAAGGTACTGTGTAACATTTACTGAAAGTTTGAAACAAATATGTTTGGAAGATCCTTAGAAAACATGTAATTAGTATGAGAAAATAAAAGTTTTCGGAATCGAGCGACAAAGATTGGATTAACTTTTTAGTGCATTCCAGGTCCATAGGATGGATTATCTTCATCCTCTGCAAACTCCTCCTCCATCTTCCTCTTGTTCCTCCTCCTGTTTACTTTTGCTTGTATTTCTAGACTCTTTACAGCCCTGTCTGCAGCCCGAAGGCGTTCCTTGTCTAAAGCAAGCATCGCTCGTTGTTGTGTTCGTAGATTTTGCTACCATTTTCTTCAGTTGCAGTTACTGCAACACTGTTCCAAAAGGTGGTCATGTATGAACACTTATCACATTTCAGTTGTATTTCACTAGCAAGTCCTACGTGCTTTATTATGGAGAGTTCCAGACTAACTTCACTACAATGAATACATCTTACACAGTTTGAAAAAATTCCTTTGAGAACCGACATACCAAATATTTCATTCACATCCGATTCGCCCATAAAACATTCATAGTTTTCACTCATTGAACCAAGCTTCTTCTGTGAAGTATTTTCTTTCCCACTTTGACTGCTATGGGCAGGTGTACTTCAGAGGTTAGGTTCACTCACTTGGTTATCGTCTTTATTGTTTACAGTAATAACACATACCTTTGGCTTTCCAACATTTCTCCTTTTCTTAAAAGCCTTCAGAGGATTTCTAATAACTTTACTTTTACTCATTATTATACTTCAACAAAACAGAGACTCAAGAAACAGAATTAATTACGAATATTTTCGAGATAACGACAGAGTAAATAAACATGAAACAATCGGCAATCACACCAGCGATATATATTGAACCATCACAGGTTAGCCACAACACATATTTTATCTCACATCACTAAAATGTACCTGATGAACACGGACGTTAATAATAACACCATTTGACAGCAGTTTAACAGCGCCACAGTGGGTCACGCCCATGTAGAACACATTTCAAAAAAAATTTAAAAATAGTTGTAGTCTTCGGAATTGAATAAATTATATATCTATTAAAAGGTAATAGTCTGCAGATTCAGAAAACGCAAAAAAGTAAAAATTGAACTTTTCATGATTTTGAGCCTTTCCGGAGCCCCTTAAACAACTTACTCTAAGGACAACACATACCCATGCCCAAGGGGAGAGCTGCGTGAACCGTGGCAAGGCGCCTTTGGACCCCACGGCTACCCGTGTGGCCCATCAATGCAAGAGAACGTGCTACTGGGTATTAGAGGTACCGGTGTGTACAGCAATTGTAAGTAGGCTGTTTATGTTTTCTTTATGTAAGTAGGCTGTTTAGGTTTTTTTATTGGTAACGCCACCTCTGTATGAAAATCACTGGCTGTGCTGTGTGCAGTCTGTGGGTAGTTTGCATTGTTGTCTGCCATTGTAGTGTTGGGCAGAGGCAGCTGGCTGTGAACAGCGCGTAGCGTTGCGCAGTTGGAGGTGAGCCGCCAGCAGTGGTGGATGTGGGGAGAGAGATGGCGGAGTTTTGAAATTTTTCATGAACTGCTATATTTATACATGATGATATCAAGGTAAATACATTGTTTGTTCTCTATTAATATCTTTCATTTGCTAACTATCCCTATCAGTAGTTAGTGCCTTCCATAGTTTGAATCTTTTATTTAGCTGGCAGTAGTGGCGCTCGCTGTATTGCAGTAGCTTGAGCAGCGAAGATTTTTGTGAGGTAAGTGATTTGTGAAAGGTATAGTTTAATGTTAGTCAGGGCCATTCTTTGGTAGGGAATTTTGAAGGTCAGATTGCGTTGCGCTAACAAAATATTGTGTGTCAGTTTAAGCACAGTCTTGTAGAATTGTTCAAAGGGGACGTTTCATATGGCGACCCTGCCAGGATACCTCACTGGAATCTTCTGATTTTTCTTGTAGTTTGTGTAATTAGTGTAGATGTTGTTTACTGCTAGCGCGTAATTGTAGAGAGAATCTCCTTTGTAGTTGTAGCCTTTCTTTGTTGTACAGTAAAACAGTTGTGGCATGCATGTAGATTTGCACCAAGTATTTCGCAGCTGCGCTGGCAATTAAGTAGACATTATTTCCATTGCTATGTTATTTTATTTTGCTCTTCAAATTGTGCTTTTCTGTGTTATCGTGTGAAATATTGTGACAATTATGGCGTGTGAAAAACGTAATACTAGGCTCCAAAGTAAACTGAGAAATGACAGTGAAGACGAAGGCAGTGTGTTAGCGCCGCAGAGTAATGAATTAACTAATGTTCAAAGTAGTAATTTGGTAATTGCGCATAGGGAAATGGAGCGGGCGGCAAACAATGGTGTAGACAGTGAAACAGGTAGTGAACAGGGAAGCGTTATCGATCGATTGGTCGGCAACAGCTCGCCTCAGGAATCGGGAATGACAGAACACAATATCGCAAATACTGTAGAGTCAGGTTTTGGGTCATCACCGTTTTCTCAAATAAGTCAAGACACATTTTCTGCTTGTCAAAATGTGAATGTTGCCGGTGCAAATGCACTGCCGAAAAGCGTAGAGAAACAGATTCCAGACACTAATACATTATTATTGCAATTAATGCAACAAATGGAACAAAATCAGAGACAAATGGGACAAAATCTTAAAAAGTTAGACACAATGGAACAACACCAGAGACAAACACAGCAACAGTTAGACACAATGGAACAACACCAGAGACAAACACAGCAACAGTTAGACGCAATGGAACAAAATCTTCACACCACGCTTGAACAAACACGTGAAGTTTTAACTACTGAGTTACATAACATTGAATCGAAATGTCAAAAAGTCTGTAATGACGTAAAAACACAAATTTGTGAGCATTTTCAACCTATTTTTTTGCGGCATGAAAATGTATTACAGAATCACGAAGCAGCCATAAAAGAACTGCAAACCATTGTTCATGAAAATCACGACACCTTGCAAGCTAAAATTGACTCAGTTGCATCTACCGATTCAGTTACGCAACTTGCAAAAACTCAGGAAAACTTAAAGGACACAGTAGATACTCTGAAACTTGGTTCAGAAAAACATACAGAGGAAATAATTTCACTATCGGATAAAGTAGCTGAACTTTCAGATCAGTTCACTAACTTATCTACAAAGGTAGATGATGATCTGAATGACACAAGACCTGTAGCCTTCACTGACACTGAAGAGTGCGAACAAATTAGGAAATTCAAACAAAATCAGAATCAGATTAATACGCAACACCAAAGAGAAATCCGGGAAGTACAAGATCAGCTGACACAGTTAATACAAGAATTACGTATTTCAGAGGATACTCGCGCCCCAATACGGGAAGAGGGACACAGAAATACGGAACAGCCACAAAATAATAACACAGGGCATTTCGGAAGTTATGAAAGAAATTGGCAATGTGCACCGAATTTTGAGATGGAACGGCCGACACGACCTGACAATGACCGATATGCGACTCGACGACATGATGATTTTGACTATAAGCTGTTCATTACAACACGTAAATTCAAAACATTTAAGAATTCTGGCAACGACATTCATCCACAAGCATGGCTCCATCAATTCTCTCATTGTTTTCCTCCCAACTGGTCATTGGAGCACAGATTAGAATTTATGTGTGGCTACTTAGAGAATGAACCAACTGTAAGAATGCGATCGGTAATTCACGATTGCCACAGTGAAGGAGAATTTTACCATGCCTTCCTCTCAGCATATTGGTCTCAAGCCACACAAGACCGCGTAAAACATGGCATCATAATGATGAAACATTTCGAACAATCTGAATTCTCCAGTCTTGTGAAATATTTTGAAGACATGTTGCACAAGAATCAGTACCTGTCAAACCCATACAGCCCCTCAGAACTCATCCGCATTTGCTTAATCAAATTACCTGAACATTTACGACATATTATTTTGGCAGGACGTTGCAAAGACGACATTGAAGCTTTTCAGGGACTGTTACAAGAACTGGAAAGTGACACTGACAATCGCGGAACACAGGAGCACAACAATTACAGTTCACATCAGTCGCAATTCCGCGATGAAAGAAATAATAACTGGACGCGACAAGGCTATTCTCACAACACAAATCGTGACCGAAACAGACACCACCCGTATTACAACCGTTGGCAGAGTAGTAATAATTACAGGGAAAGATCACCTCTCCGCGGTAGTGACTATCACAGAGACAATCAGAGAAACAGACAATTTGGGAACCAAAATAATTATTATCAAGGGAGACAGAATAACTTTAGACGCAACGGTCCAACGCGGAGTTACGATTCAGGGAGAAATTCTCCACCACATGACCGACAAACAAGAAACTATGTAAACTACCGACATAACGACAGACCTGAATTCCATCAGAACTGGCGAGCTTTAAACAGAGCTGGGCCCTCTCGGCAAGGCGAATTTGTGGAAGTTAGGTCTCCTAATCCCAATAACAACGTGCGCCAACAAAGAGACAGACAATGACTCGCACCGCAGGCAGCCGCGTGCGCCGGCTGGCTCAGAGAAAAATAACATAGACGCTAACCTTGAGAAAAATTCCAGTATTCTTTACCGACGTATACCGCATGACAATTGCATTCAAGTTCAAACTCTGAGTACTATGAAGAGTAAAGGTTTACACCAGATTTAACATGTAAAACCGCTTACTGAGAGATAATCTGCTTTTTAACTTTGTCTTTGCCATAAAACTTTTCACTTTACATTACTAGTATGCTTTGAAAGACTTAAGAATCTGTTAACATACAACAATGTTTGAAGTTAAATATCCAATCAAGAACCAAGAGAACTTATTTAAACAGAAATGACGAATGCATTGTTATAGTGAACAGACGTCACAGTGTTATTGTGTGTGTACATTCTTGCTTGTTTGTTGCACGATTACGTAACGACTATAAGGCTCACATACTTAGAACATTTACCAGTACTGCTAATGAGATTTTAATGCAACATTTTGGTTTATTTGAAAATACATTCTGAATTTAAAGTGCTTTCTGAGAGATACCAGATGACACAGAGGTTAGTTTATGTGACAGCTACACGATTTTATCACAACGCTACTAATGAGTGACAATTCACAATGTTGCTTTTGCAGTGTATGTGTTTTATATCTGCACAGTTTTCTGAATTCTTCTAGGAAGAAAAACATGTTTTAGTAGTAACTTTTGTGGTATAGCTACAATGAGACAGCCTCTCGTAGCACAACAATACGTTACAGCACAGTACGTTCTTCACCACAACAATAAGCGTAATAACTAAGATATCTATACGCAAAGCATTTCACTTTCGTTTACCATGAGGTAAGTACATTGTCTTCTGCAGAACTTAGTTTTCGGAGGACGATAACTACGACACTTCCACAGAGATTATCTTACAGCAAGACGCATATTTAGCGCTACAGGACACGCATTTGAGTGATTAATTTTGTACTTAAAACATTTATTTTTAAAGATATTTGAATTACAAAGAAAGTTTTCCGTGATACATTTCATTGCATTGCTGTAATCTGTAACACCTGAGGGTATAATTACATTAATCCTCAGGGGGGTACACACTTACTTTGTGTACCATGTGTGTGGCAACCACAAGGAACCCTAGCTAATATGGTATTTGCTTATACAACTTTACACATCGGTACCATATTTTTCTAACACTCAAATTACACAGCTATCTGATCATTTAACAGAGAAAGAAACTTTTTTTACTACATCTGTGACACATGTTTACGCAATTACACAGTTGGGTAACTTCACACTTATGAAACTGTATTTTGTCTGTACTTTGAGAAACGCTCATATTTTTCGGAATCATTGTGATACTATGAGAGCTTTGAATGACGTATTTCGTATGGGGTCATGATTTTTAAAGTACGTTTCAGGCAGATGACACTATTGATATGAGCAGAGAATTTTTTAGGTTTTGAAATTATTGGAGGAAGCTACGACGATTTTGAGATTTGACTGAAGTGTTATGATGTTATTATTATGACGACGATGTGTGTTATACTGTTGAGGTATGTTTATGATCAATAAGATGATGCTACCGTATATGAGGAATAAGAAGTATGTTGGAAACCAAGAATCGTACTTTAAGAGTTATTAAATGTGTGTAAATGTGTGACTGTATCACAATGCTGACGAATTTTTTTGGACACTGTTATATTCATAGGATTTTGTTTCTACACATTTGCAAAGTAAATTCTCGACCTGTGAAATTTTGTATATATGACTGTCACTGTAGCGGAAACTGCTGTCGTAAATATTTCCGTACGAAAGTTAAGTGACCACCTGCACATAATGCGTCGTGGGCACCCAGGTGTGTCAGACGCCTGGAGAACAAGCCATTAGTGTGAGTGCCTTGTCAGAAGCACAGGTAGAAAAAAAAAGAAAGGGAAGGCCATTGTCCGCGCTACTGACATCTCCTTGTTGAAAGCATACTGTGGAGCTCGTAATTTATGATATTTACTGAAATGCCTAATGAAACGATGAGAAACATTTCACAGCTATTGCCTTGCTAGTTAAGAAAAATGCCATATGGCTTGCTTTATGTATTTATTTACACATTTTGTTTAATATCAAGTTTCTAGCTGCACTGCAGCATTGGTTAAAATAAAATTTTATAGATGTACTAATATAAATATTTTCTGTCTACAGATCGAGTATATAATAATTTTTTTCAAAAAAATGAGGGAGCACAAAGCAACATTTACCTTCACAGCAACTGCATTCATAATTTTCTTTTCAAGTACTTGGTAATTTCTTTTGTAGAATAAATTGTGATGCATCACTCTAATGTTAAGATGTGACATAGGTATTAGACATGGCCATTTTAGTGTAATATTTTTTCTGCTTGCGCTATGTCATGTTTAGGTATAAGTTGCTGCTGTTTGCCAGGCATAGTGTTATTGAATTTGACTTTTGCTAATTTATACTGTAGCTTGCTTTGCAATTTTCCATTTTTTTCATTGCTGTTTATAATAATTGTTTTACGTGCTGCTGCATTGCCTCGTCCCTTAGTTTAGCATCTGAGCTCAGTAGATTTAAGTTAGCTTAAGAGGGGGTAGACTATATGAGAAACTGACTATGGAGAATAGGTAAAGAATGCATTGCGAAGTTATATAAAAAGGATTTGGGCCCAAATGAGTATTGTACAATCAGAAATAATTATTTTGAAAGAAATATGAACAGAATACAGAAAGCATGCTTGGATAAGATTTTTTTGGTGGAAGCAAAGGTTGAAATAAGACGAAAGATCTATAGAATGAAGTTTTGAGATGGACTGCAGTACCAAATGTTACACTGAAAACGAACCCTGTCCTTTCCTTTTGTGTTATCCCAGTACGTGTTTGTGTACCCTTGTGTATTTGTTTTCTTCCTGTCTCTGTGTAGTTTCATAGAATTTTTTTTCTCTTTTAATATTAAGCTACATTCACTATGATGAGGAATACTGTTATCCTCAAATATAATTGGCATTAATAATATGTTATTTACTTTGTAAAGATGTTAGACATTATTCATTCTGTTTAAATGCTCATGTGTGAAGTTGATGTTTCAATAATTATTCTGATCTTCTATGTATGTACTCATGTCATAATTCCTGTAACACTGACGTATATGTCTATTTCTATTCTTTTGTAAAGCCCCTATTACTACAAATGTTATCTATATTGTTATGTTCTTTAATGATGTATTTTGTACCTTTGTAATTGTATTTTCATGTTGTAAATTTATAAAATTGTAATTGACACCAGTTCATCTTATTATTAACTTGTAAGTTACATTTCACTGCACACGTTTCTGTTGGTCATAGTATATGGACAATATGTGAGAAGTAGGGACTGTTAGTGTTTGCACGTGTGTTAATAATTCAGCAAGGGACTGGATAACAGCATTGCTGGTTCTAAGGACAATTCCAAAAACTTTGTGAGTGCACAAGTGGTGGTTTATGGACTTGCTATATTCTCCGCAAGACTCTTCGATGGTGAATGTGCACCTGCACAATCGCAACAGATGGCTGCTGGTCATCTCTACAAGGACTACAGTGGGTCTACATCTTTGATGATCCATCAATACCATTATTTCTACAAGGACTGCAGTGGGTCTGCGCCTCTGGTGGCCCACCAATACCATTATCTCTACAAGGACTACAGTGGGTCTGCTCTGTGATGACCTACCAATATTCATCAAAACTTCGACTGACTCTGCAGTGGGTTTGCTCTGTTGTGACCCAATACTTGTCTGCATGTCGAGAGTCAGCACTGTCTTTCCGTTGGAAGGACAACACTACTTCTTCAAGACTGCATGGAAATCCACTACTTCCGTGTGCATTTTCTTCTACTGCTCAGACTTTGAGAAAAACACTATATTTTACCGTAATGAATGATCAGGACTGTCTTTATGGACTGTGACAAAATTTTAGCTTTTGACCAACGTTGTATCCATTAGTGTGTGCATTTTATATCTTTGTTACTGTAATTGTGAAAAATTTTTGTCAAATCTGTATTGGCCAGTGCCCAACACCATTTGTAAAAATTTTTTGTGGGGAGCATGGGGGCTATGTAAGTAGGCTGTTTATGTTTTCTTTATGTAAGTAGGCTGTTTAGGTTTTTTTATTGGTAACGCCACCTCTGTATGAAAATCACTGGCTGTGCTGTGTGCAGTCTGTGGGTAGTTTGCATTGTTGTCTGCCATTGTAGTGTTGGGCAGAGGCAGCTGGCTGTGAACAGCGCGTAGCGTTGCGCAGTTGGAGGTGAGCCGCCAGCAGTGGTGGATGTGGGGAGAGAGATGGCGGAGTTTTGAAATTTTTCATGAACTGCTATATTTATACATGATGATATCAAGGTAAATACATTGTTTGTTCTCTATTAATATCTTTCATTTGCTAACTATCCCTATCAGTAGTTAGTGCCTTCCATAGTTTGAATCTTTTATTTAGCTGGCAGTAGTGGCGCTCGCTGTATTGCAGTAGCTTGAGCAGCGAAGATTATTGTGAGGTAAGTGATTTGTGAAAGGTATAGTTTAATGTTAGTCAGGGCCATTCTTTGGTAGGGAATTTTGAAGGTCAGATTGCGTTGCGCTAACAAAATATTGTGTGTCAGTTTAAGCACAGTCTTGTAGAATTGTTCAAAGGGGACGTTTCACAATCTGGACCACCACCTCTCAAGGTCTCGCTGTGTGGTGGTACAACATGCAGTGTGTGGTTTTCATGAGCAATAGAAAGGTCGGAAACGATGTTTGTGTTGACCTCTATTCCAATTTTCTGAACAGGTTCCGGAACTCTCGGAACCGAGGTGATGTGAAACTTTTTTTTATGTTTGTTATAGTTATGAGACAAAAGATTCGTTCGTTACAAACTCTTTGCATAAAGTCCCTTGTTACTTTGCATATAATACTCTATTCCGTTGGCTCTTATTATTCTTTTATTTGATTTCCTTAAAATGGGAATTCGTGATTTTATATGAAATATGGGAATTGTTCATGGTCTGTTCGAATAAATTTTAGTTTAAAAAAAGACCAGATATGAAACGAGGCATTACACATCCCATCTCTTGAATTTTTCTGCTCACAGACATTTCAGTTCTATATTAATTGAAGTAAGAGAGAACATGTAATGGATACAGAATACTAACAAATGTTCCCAGAGCTATTCCTCATAAAATCTCAGAATTGTTTCCCCATTCGCTGTTATTCTCACTGCAACTGAAAATACCAAATTACCCTAGCGTCCAAAAGCTTCCAGTAAAGCTGTATCTTCGGTTCGTGATGTTTTTCACACATTATCAGTCAATGTCAAGATCTACCAAAAGGATAATATAGAAAGTACTCGTGTGTATCTGAAGTTAGCTGGATGGCAGAAAAACAATACGTGAAAATCTCATATAAACTAAACTCTTCCACTCAACTGCATTGGAGGCAGTAGGTAGTTATTATAAAGTGTTAGTGTGATTTCAATTAGTTGACATCTAACGTTTTAAGATGGAAGTTGTGACGTTGTCACGCCAACTGCTGTCTGCAGTTAGCCACCACACTAGGCCGTCGCTCTCCGCGGCTGTGCAAATCATTTTTTGTCGCCTACGAAAACCATGGGAGAGTCTGATTCTTTAAAAAGAGACGTGAAATTTTATTAGGTTAGTGCATGGAGCGTTTTTGTTTTGCAAGTTGGTATTCCAGATGACATGGGTTTCTTTGTCAATTGTCATTGTTCACTGTTGCTGTCTGACATTACATTTGGTCCTTTTGTCATTTGGAGATAGTGATTGGGGCTGTCGACGCTAGAAAACGGAGTGCCAAATGGAGGAATCGGAACATTCTGTCATGTTCTGCTGTTTTAGTTGAATAGAGGGATGACAGCAGCGGAAGCAGCCAGAAACATTTTCGCCGCGTGTGCGGATAATGCCTTGGACAGAGCACGTCCACCTCGTTTTAAGGAGCATCGTTTTGATGTTAGTGACTCTCCACGTTCAGGAAGACCTTCGAGGTTTAATGAAGATTGTTTAAACGCATTAATCCTCAATGATCCACGTAGTTGTATTCGAGAACTGACAAATGTGATTAACTGTGATCGTCCCACCACAGCGAGACATCTGCCTGCAGTGGGGAAGGTTCAAAAATCAGGTGTATGGTGTTGCACGCTCTAAGTCAAAATCGCAAAAATCAGCGGGTAGCCGTATCTTCATCTCTGCGTGCCTGTCATGACTTGGCTCGTGAATAACACCGATTATTCTTATCCCATATCATTACTGGTGACGAGAAATAGTGTCTTTATGCTAACATAAGGAAAATAAAGGGATGGCTGAGCCCAAACAAAGCAGCAGATCTCCGTACAAAGACCTGCGCGCATCCACAAAAGATAATATTACACATCCGGTGGACCAGCGACAGTGTGGTGTACTATGAACTGCTTGCCCGAAATGTATCCATCAGTGCTGCCATTTATTGTGAAGAACTGAGGCGTCCTGCAGATGCAATCCAAAAACAATGACCAATAAGACTGCGTGATGTGATGCTACTCCACGATAAGGCCCGCGCGCATTCTGCTAGACTGACAAAAAACACTACACAGTAGTTCGCTGGGAAATCATTCCGCACCCACGTTGTTCACCTTTTCTTGCGTTCTCAGATTTTCGCCTTTTCCGCTCTCTGTCGAACAACCTTCAAGGTACTTCCTTTCCTGATGAAAATGCGCTCCCAATATGGCACGACGAGTTCTTCGCCTCAAAACCACGTGATTTCTACAGTCGCGGGATCGAAAAGTTACCCCAGTGTTGCCAAACTGTTGTAAATAGTGAACGAGAATATATTATTGATAACTAAAGTTTCTGTTACGTGCATCTATTGTGTTTATTAATCTTATGGCAAAACACTTTGAAGTAAGCCCCAACCCAAAATATTACCTTACAGGTTCAAACTTATAGCCTTAACCGTCATATCGTGGCAACTATGGAACACACTGAAACCGGTTTTCTTTTAAATGCATACATACATTCATACATTAATCCTTGTTCCATAGATCATGAATACAAAAAAATGGTTCAAATGGCTCTGAGCACTATGGGACTTAACATCTATCTAGAACTTAGAACTACTTAAACCTAACTAACCTAAGGACAGCACACAACACCCAGCCATCCCGAGGCAGAGAAAATCCCTGACCCCGCCGGGAATCGAACCCGGGAACCCGGGCGTGGGAAGCGAGAACGCTACCGCACGACCACGAGATGCGGACCCATGAATACATTTCGTAATGATGTGGAAAGTGTCACTTTAACATAAGTTTTCTTTACACAAAATATTTAACTAATTATTATTTTTTTTACAGTTACTACTTCATATCTAAGAATTCATCTATTGAGTAGAAGGAGTTGTCACTCAGAAATTCTTTTAATTTGCTTTTAAACGTTGCTTGGCTATCTGTCAGACTTTTAATACTATTTGGCAAATGACCAAAAATTGTTGTGGCTGCATAATTCACCCCTTTCTGTGCCAAAGTGAGATTTAATCCAGAATAGTGAATATCATCCTTTCTTCAAGTGTTGTAACTATGCACTTCGCTATTATTTTTGAATTGGGGTGGGTTATTAATGACAAATTTCATAAGTGAATATATGTATTGCAAAGGTACTGTGAACATCCCGAGTTCCTTAAACAAATGTCTGCAAGGTGATCTTGGGTGGGCTCCAGCTTTTATTCTCATTACACGCTTTTGTGCAATGAATACTTTTTCTCTTATGACGAATTGCCCCAAAATATGATCCCATATGAAAGCAGTGAATGAAAATAGGCATAGTAGGCTAATTTACTGATATGTTTACCACCAAAATTTGCAATAACCCTAATAGCATAAGTAGCTGAACCTAACCGTTTCAGCAGATCATCTATGTGTTTCTTCCAATTCAATTTCTCATCAATGCACACACCCAGAAATTTTGAGTATACTACCTAAGCAACAGACTTCTGTTCGTAGTCTATATTTATCAATGGTGTTATGCCATTTATTGTACAGAATTGTATCAACTGTGTTTTCTCAAAATTTAGTGAGAGTCCATTTGCAGAGAACAACTTAATAATTTTCTGAAAGACATTATTTGCAATTTCCTCAGCTGATTCTTGCTTCTTGGGTGTGATTACTATACTTGTATCATCAGCAAAAAGAACTAACTTTGCATCTTCATGAATACAGAGTGGCAAGTCGTTAATATGTATTAAGAACAATAAAGACCGTTTCACACCGCGGTCACACTATGTCACGTTACGTAACGTGACAGATGTGCAGTTCACACTGCTACCGACGTCTGTCAGATACTGAGACATTGTTTCTGCTCTGTCAGTCAGTTCAGTTGAAGCAGGTAACATGGCAAGTGGTTCGTAGTGCGATAGCTCGTTCACTAAGAATCTGCCTTGGTTGCATGACGGCGGTAGTTATTCGAGTAGTGAAGAGGAACTAATGCTGTTGTACTCGGTTACAAACCGAACGCACTGGGTGCACCCCATCAACCAAAGAGGTGAACAGTGCGGCGAGTATCATCATCTGATGGAGGATTTTGAGCTAGATGATGACAGATTCAGAACATACTTTCGGCTATCTAAACCTGAGTTTGAAGAGATCTTAACATTGATAAGTAACGATATTAGTAAAAAAGACACCAACTACAGGACATGTATTTCCAACAGAGAAAGATTTTATTGTAGGTGGTTTATAATTTTGGTAAAATTTATTTGAAACATATAAACAAAAATGTATTACTTTTGAAAATTAGTAAGCATTTATTCTGTTTAAAAATTATGTACATTTAGCTGAATCTGTACTTTAATTACGCACCTTACAACTTAATAATCGAGAAGGAATCGGCTCCAACGATTCACATTGTGTGAATGGGGCAAAATCCGATACGACCGCCTCTACCACTCACTCGTAACCAGAACGATGAAAACTATTTACTGTTCGACTGAAATCGTTTTTATATAATTAAAGAGTACAATATTTGGTCGAAGAAAACATACATTACATTATTGAAATTAGCATAATGTGCAAAGTTACTGAGAAATTAGAGAGTTTCAAAAGTGGTGGTGTTATCACTCAAATAAGAGATACGATGCATGTTCGAAGAGCTGGATGAAGGAGAGAGGCAGGATGGAGAAAATTGAATGATGTGGTTCATTTGATGGTTCTTGAACAGCTTGTGACGCTAGGCGCGAAGAGCGCCAATGGTCTTCCTCTGCTTTTGAGATTGACGGCATCCGTTCTAGTTTTATCCGTGGTTGCAAAAACGAGGGAGCAAACGAGTGGACTTGCAAGCACTGGCGAAAAATAAGTCCAAGTCATCAGCTTTTGGTGCACTTCTTTTGGCTCTCTGTTTTTCTTGCAAATAATTAATTAATCGTCCACATTTCTGGGGTGACGGTTACGGGATTCACCTGGTGTTGACGCATTAGTAGAGGGAAGGGGGCTAGTCTCTTCATTCTCGTCTATATCAGTAATGCTTTCATCTCCTGGAGTGAGAGGACGCTCGCAGTCAGGGACTGTTCCCCCAACAACACTTTGGTCCATTGGAGGAATATTAGTGTCACACCTGCAACACACAAAAACAAAGACGTAGTACAACGGTGATATCACATGCAGAAACATAATTAATATCAATAACTAAAGGAGAGCTAAATTTCAAAACTTAATGTGTATACGTTTTAATTAATAATTACAATGTATGTAATAGTTTATGTCTTACAACTCGTATTTACGGGTTGGTAAATAAATATACAAGACAATCGTGTTTGATCAATCCCACCGGTCATCATCAGGCCTAAGAATGGCAGAAACAAAACGGCGTCACTGCTTAAATACTATTGGCTACCAGAAGTTCCAGATACAAATTACGATAGGTGCCACCGGGTTCAATTCTGTTGTTTCTTGTTGTTAGTATTTAATCAGTGTTGCCACATTGATTCTGCCGATCATGTGCCTCATGATGACCGATGTGATTAGTCGAAATCGAATGCCTTTTATGTATGTTTACTGTCTTGTATGTACGTGCAGTATAACTGTAAGTATATTTTAATTGCTATAAGACGTAAAGTGTTGCATATGTTGTAATGTCAACAACACCTCTCATGTTACTGGAACATTGTCCCTTAAAAACGAGAACCACAGTCTTCCCCCATCCCCACCACCTTTAGATTGAAAAATATTTGCATATATACTTGACAATGTATAAATATCTTTACTTCCTATGTTTCATTGTTGTAACGAGGAACTCCATTTGTTGTTCGTATTTCCATGGCTTGCATTTTGTAGCTGATTGGCTTCTTCTGGAAGAGAGCTTGGCGGTGGCGGTCACGTAATTTCCTCCATTCCTCTTTCAAATTCGCTTCTGTAAAAATAAACACAATTTAAGTGTTGGCTATGTTTTTTTCAGATTCTTGTCTACAGTACATACACTTACAACAATCAGCTTCAGCTACAGAATTGGAGTTAGTACTGTGTCAAAAATAATTGAAGAAGTGTCATGCTTTATGGAAGAACCTGCAACCTCTATACATGCCAACTCCACACGAAAACATGTGGCGAAACATTGAAGAAGGCTTCCGTTTCAGATGGGATTTTCCCCATTGCATAGGAACCATTGATGGCAAACATGTACAGGTACAAGCTCCCCCGAACTCTGGATCAAACTTTTTTAATTACAAAAAATACTACTCTTCTGTCCTTTTGGGACTGGTTGATTCAGAATACAAGTTCATCGCTATAGATTGTGGTGCCTATGGAAAAGAATCTGACAGCAGTATTTTTGTTGAGAGTGTATTAGGGAAAAGACTAAGCAACTATGCTATGGCAGTACCTCCTGATGAACCATTATTTGAGGAAAACTTCAATGCTCCTTATGTGATTGTGGGTGATGAAGGTTTTCCCCTTAAACATTTCTTGCTTTGTCCATTTGAGAGGTGGCAGAAGCCCCCTCTCATATTTCTATCTTACTCTGAGTAATTCGATTTTCCTCTCTAATTGCATGCGGTGAAAAGTTGCTATTCCTTCACACACGGACTTCCCACGCAGCGTCTCTCGTCACTCAGGTGGTCCGGTGACAGGCGGGCACTGCTGATCTTGAAAGGGTTAAGCCGACGGGTGTGAGGGAGTCGAGTGAATGCTTTCCAAACGTCGACATTTTCAGTAGAACGGCGGAGACACGCCCACAGGGGCCTGAAGGAGCGGCTGGGCTAGAGATTCCGTTACTTCGCAGAAACTTAGCGAAAACATTTTCTGGCGGGCTACCAGCGAGGCGTGGAAATGACTTGTGTCCCCAGGCAGTCTTGGCGGGCAAATTCCCGCGTTTTCTGCCAAATCGTAACTGTGATTGGTTTGCTCAGGACATAGCTCTGTGACGTAGCAAAATCGGCGCAGAAATTGGCGCCAAGAATCTCCATTGGTGGAATGGTAGTGCTTCAGCAATAGAGTGGAATTTTCCGCCGGTTTTCGAGTTGCTGATTGGAACGATTAACCACGGCCACTGTCGTTGGGGCGGAAATGTTCTGTGTTCGGTTTGTACGGGTGCTCTTGTGGTAGTCGGCTCTCGCCTTTCAGTCGGAGTAGGTTACAAGACTGAGCTCTCGCTGCTCTGGACAGCCTGCCTTCCGTTGGCTGTCTAATATACTTTTATTTGATTGTAACTGTTTAACGAAGTTGCTGAAGTTTCGACTTCAACGTAACTTTCCGAGTACAGTTGGCAATTGAGCGTTCTGCGTACAAGCGGCCTATGTTGTCTGTCTTGGGCAGTTTTGGCTAAAGTTGACTGTATCGGAGTTACTGTGTGACTTCGCTTGTTAAAATCAATCACTGTACCGTCAGTGATTGTGTGGCGAGCCTTCTTCGTCTCCCTCAGAGGCGCATTTGTATTGACAGGAAGTCTTTAGTCTGGAACAACCAGACCAGGACAATTTGTTTCGGGCTACACTCGCGACATTATCACCACCATGACGGGACGTCGAAGCAACCAGCCATCGTTTGTGGTTCGCCAGATCGTGTCCTTGCAGTTAAGAAGACAGCTTGGTAATGTATGTCCGCAGCACAGGCAGATTAGGGAATTTGCACTGTGATAATCAGAGCTCAGCAGAGCGCGCCTGTTCGTCTTTTTCTAACTTTGTTCTGCCTTTGGTGTTCATTGTCTGAGTTCTCACTACTGTAGCAGCGATTAATGTTGGGTTGGTTGTGTGTTTCTCTTAAAGTTTTGAGTTGCAAGGAATTGGCTCCACATTACACTTCATCATAAATGTCACAATCTAGTTTAGGGACAACTTCACTTTCACAGCATTTATTTGAGTATCCAATTTGAGGCAATTTGATGTATTGTAAATGTTTCATGTGTTTTGTTTATTATTTTGATTTTAGTCATATTAAACCATGTTATTTTGGACAGAACTTTCATTCTGTTAATCGGTAGAGCAACCCTTTCATTTCTCACTACGGTAATGGAATTTTCCTTTATTTAACTTATTTATCAAATTAAATTATTGCAGGTGCCAAACTCTTTTCTACTCCACTTGCAGGGTCGATTACAGTCAGTTCGCGTTTCTTTTTAATCCATGTGCAACAGCAAAAGTCGGAGTTAGAATAGGGGGGGGGGGGCTTAGAGCATCTTTTATATATGAAGATTCTAGAAGAATTTAGTGTTAAATACACTGCTAGCCCCAGCACCTCGCATAAAATGGCGACCCTTTGCCTCGGATCTTTCCTGTGAATCGCTGATAAACAAGCAGTATTATCGGTAGGAATACTCAAAATTTTTTTTACTTAATTTTTTATTGATTAATACCCAAGTTTTTTCTGGTACTTCTGCGTTTAGTTTTTAAGTAGCGGCGCATTATTACAGTTTTTGTTTCAGTGTATATATTTTTTGTTTGTTCATTGTTTTTTGTGTTTCTTTGATGTGGTGTCTGTACCACATCACACTTTGTCGGGTTTGTGTGCGGTTTCTGTGCCACAACAAATCGTGCATGTAATTACAGCGTTGGAACGGCGTTGTTGAAATTTTATGTCTATGTGTAAAAATATAGGGAGTCGATTATTTTATCGTGCATTTTAGATAAATTTGTTTTTCATGAATGATCACGAGAAGTAAGGCACGACTATTAGCGAGGGAAGCTAAAACAAAAGAGGATAGCATAATGGATAAAGGGCAGGTTACTGATGGGGATAGGTTCGGAGATGAGATGGGCACAGTTTTAGCAGGGCGTGGCGACAGGGTCATTGATGAGGAAGGTGATTTGGATGCGATCTTACAGCAACGTTGCGTCCGTGATTATGATAGTGAGGTAGAGGATGAAATAGAGACAGGCACACAGGTCGAGACGGTAGCAGAAGTTTATTGTGCAACGAACGAGAGCAGACAGAGGCCAGCTCGGTCACGTCAGAGCTCTAGCACCCAGGTGTCCAGAGTTACACCGCCCGTGTGTGACGAGGATCAAAAAGATGACATTAACCTAATACTGAGCTTCCTACGATCAATGAAAAAAGAAGCTGACGAACAACGTAAGAAGGAGAAGGAGGAAGATGAGAAACAGCGTAAGAAGGAGAAGGAAGAAGCTGACGAACAGTGTAAGAAGGACACTCAGGCAATAATTTCTCATATAGGAGAAATTCGTGGGGAATTACTAACAATAAAGAAATAATGTGAGGAAGCAAAACAAATGTCAATGGTTGCACAAAAAGTAGCAGGCCTAGCCAAAACGGCAGCAACAGGGGCAATGAAAATTGCAAAAGTAACTTCTCAACTCGCAGGGTGCTTGCGACGTGCGACACAAGCCCACTCAAAATCCCTAGCATTCTTAAAAACTCAAGGTAATATCGCGGCTACGAACGTCACGAAACGAATGAAAGAAGTAGAGAGTCGGATAGCAAAACTAGAGCGAAACGGGTACACGAGCACTGCGCGTTCGGATACCAATGATGGAGTACACAGAATTGTTTCTTCGAGGAAAAGCCCGCCGTGCTCTAGCCCAGTGACAGAGTGCGGAACTAACTATGCATACGCAGAAACAGCGACTAATAGCTCCAATAATTGCAACCCACTTAGAAGAGTGAATGCTGAATGCCACTTCCACTGTGATACAGAGGTAGCACATCACAGTTATCAACAAGATAGATCAGGACACTCAGCAGACGTGCAAGTATCGGAAACGAGTGACAACACCAGTGCGAGGATCGGCCAGGATTTTGATCACAATCACTTCCTGTCGATACTAAAATTCCAAAAGATCAGAGATAATGGGGGTCGATGCATCCCAAGAGCTGGGTGATGCAGTTTACAAATTCATTACCGTCATCATGGCCAACCCTGGCAAAATTAGAATTCATGTGTGGACACATCGAAGGCCAAGACGCGGAAAACATGCGGGGTGTGGCAGCGAAGTGTCAGACTTATCAGGAATTTGTTGATGCGTTCCTGCGGATCTACTGGTCAAAGGAAACGCAAGACAGGATTAAAGAGGAAATAATATTTTGTCCTGAACTGGAAGTGTCCGGGCATAGGAGCGCAACCAAATTTTTTGATGATTTACTCAAGAAGAATCAGTTTTTAGATAGTCCATATAGCAACGGAGAAATCATTAAATTTTGCTTTTCCAAATTGCCAGTTAGGTATCAACAGACACTTGTCGGGAAGTGTGGATCTGACATTGAAGCATTCAAGAGTCTATTGCGCGAACTCGAAGTAGTCTTTTATAAACAAGACGCAAAGGACAGGAAGAAGGCACAAAATAACAAATACCACGGGCCAGCAGGGGAAGACGACTACAGATCGCATAATCGCACTGGTCAGTTAGGAAACCAGGGTTACGGAAAACAATGTTACGCTATTCAAGGTTATGGAAACCATCGACACGGAAACCAGAACGTCAGGGAAAGAGTCAATCTAGACAAGGAATCTGGGATAGGAGGAATAACGAACGGCAAAGCCGACCGTAATTGGAGAGAACGAAACCAGGAACAACAGGAGAACCAGGAGATTGAAATTAGATCTGCAAAACCTAATGCACGTCAGAGGAGGGGGAGTCTGACAAGGAATTGGCGCTAGCCCATAGGACTCCACCAGATCTCTCACATCAAGGAGTTCGTGGAATAGTAGTAGTGTAAGTGGTGTACATAGTAGAGTGGGCAAATACATGAACCTTGCTATAGTAGTAGTGTAAGTGGTGTACATAGTAGAATAGGCAAATATATGAACCTTTCTTCGGGGAACAATAATCGTTGCATTAATAGATTAAGATTGCTAAAGTATTAACACACTGCGTTGCCAACCTTTTTGGTTTATCCAGAATGAGATTTTCACTCTGCAGCGGAGAGTGCGCTGATATGAAACTTCCTGGCAGATTAAAACTGTGTGGCCGACCGAGACTCGAACTCGGGACCTTTGCCTTTCGTGGGCAAGTGCTCTACCATCTGAGCTACCGAAGCACGACTCACGCCCGGTCCTCACAGCTTTACTTCTGCCAGTATCTCGTCTCCTACCTTCCAAACTTTACAGAAGCTCTCCTGCGAACCAGATTTGGAAGGTAGGAGACGAGATACTGGCAGAAGTAAAGCTGTGAGGACCAGGCGTGAGTCGTGCTTCGGTAGCTCAGATGGTAGAGCACTTGCCCGCGAAAGGCAAAGGTCCCGAGTTCGAGTCTCGGTCGGGCACACAGTTTTAATCTTTTTGGTTTATGTTCGCGTCTTATAATGTCGATGGAGTAGGAGGCACTACCGTTCCATGAGCAATGTTTTTGTCCTTTCCTGTCTGGTGTCCATGTTGAGGGATAATGATGAGTGAGGAGAGGTCGCACAAATGGGCGCATATAAGAACGTGCTCCCAGAAGCGTTCTGGAATGTCGTGATACGCTCCATAGCGGCCACAACCAGTTCGCGAGACGTTCATAACAATGCTTGCAAGCACTCGTCAGTGCAGTGCAAGATTGTGGTATACTGCGATGAATATGGGCAGTATTGTTTTTACTGTGGTGCGCCAGCATCGTTGTCTTGCAAGTCGGGGTGAACCTGTGAGCGTTTGACTCTAATGGTGCCCTAGACGGTAGAAATGCGGACGTAAAGCCTACCATGCCAATATGCTGGATTTAGCGTGCTCCTCGTGACTGTCACAGATGAATAACCAAGGAATTATACTTGGAGATTCGTGACATACTGTGTAGCTGGTGTGTGGTGGGCGACGGAATCCTCAACAGAAACCAGTCCTGACTTGGTCATATTACATTGCCTCTGGAAAGGTGTGCTTCGATCGCGAAAACCGCATCACATAGAAAAAGAAGTTGCAACTATAAATTTATTGTCTTGTATAGCCATGGCTAACCCAGTCTCTGGAGTTTCAGTGAGGCGTAGTGAGAACTCGGAAGCCGTGTCGCACGGCGCGCACATCACTGTCATCGTCAATAGCGGCGAGCAGCGAGACATCTCAGCGTAACAGGAGTTATGTAAGAGTACTGCAAAAAAAAGAAAAAAAATGGAGAGTACCATATACTAGGATAAGTTAAATTTTAGGATTTAACAGTAACTAGATCCTTAATATTGTGGGGGTTTTCTACCACAAGTGTTTGGCGCGAGCCTGTTGGGATGCTACTTTTCAGGTCACCAAACCACTGACCCAAGACGGAGGGACGACGGGCGAGCGAAAGTAGAATAGTTGCATGTTCTTTATAGCTCAGTAAAACATCAACCTGCATAATAACATAATTATTCAAAAGACATAAAATGTAGATCGTTGGCAAATGGTAGTTAATTCTTGAGCATGTCTACTGTCGATCTATATAAGTAATAGTAATATTAGTGCTGGCCCGCACATTTAGTTGTTCATCCATTACATAGCATCAGTTGTCACACACCATGTACAGTAGTGAGATCGGTAACTACACAAGTATCAAGATAAATTATTTCCATGTCTAGATTACATACACCAAGGTTTTGTTATAATGAGAGCCATAGGTTAATAACTATAAAATTAAAATAAGAGTGTCTGAAATGACAGACCATCAATGTATCGTTATGTAAATTTATTATAACACAGAAGGTCATGGGAAAAAGTTAGACATAAGATATTTGTCAGAATTGTGCAGATGACGGGTATCGTGGCAATGCAGAGGCCAGCCGGAGCAAAAACAAGAGGTCATCGGCTACCTGCAAGAAGGGGAGTGTCAGCGCGCCACCTGACGAGAAGCGCGCGGGAGCGTCCGATCCTACAACCTGTCAGTCACCGGGCCGTATACCTGAGGGATTAGGCGGCAGACAACCATCGCCGGGCCACAAGCGAAAGTGTGGCTGGCCGTTGACACTGACACGTGACCAGCACACAACAGCCAGCTAGCTCTCCGGACGCGGCAGCTGTTTGGAGGGATTCCCTGTGGCAGACCACGTTGTCGTGAGTACACGAAGAAGATCACATAAGGTGTCACAATCTGCGCCTCATGTGCCTCAGGACAGAAAGGGAAGCTGTATAATCACCTGTTTGAGTTTTTACAACTCACTAGCACTGGCCTATCTGCATACATAAAGCAGTATCGTGCCACAAACTCTAACAAATGAATTGTCTCATTTCTAACTTCTCCTCTCACTTAGAGAGCAGTTGTAGCAATCGTCACTCCTAGTTCAATCCTGTCTGGGTGACTTCACACACTTGTGGAGTCACTCCACGTGCCATCATCTCTTGTCGAACTGCAATATTGGGAAACGTAAAGTTCTGTCCAGGGAGAGAAGAGACCTGGGCTAGTGATGTATCCCAGCTAGTAGACCTCAGAGACAATTAATCGATGTGAGGAAAGCCTATCACTATGTCTTCCTACCGTACTGCCGTGATCATATGCGTGGGTCTTGCTGGAATCTCAACAGAGTACTGCAGATGCTCCAGCACACCCTATTGCTGTTGCAACAACGTAGCAACAACAGCCGACGTTTGGCCCTATGTGATGTCTGTACTGTGGTCCCATTCCAAAAGCCCCCCTCCGATGCTCAAGACATGGAACCACATGCATCAATGCATATGACTCAACATACCAACCCCCTCAGAGAAACTAACGAATTTGTGAAGTGCTTCGAATATTTCTAACCATGTGATTTAGTGCCTCACTCTCAGCACAGTCGTGAACATTGTGCAATGTGCAAGCACAACTTGACACCCCATGAACCTTGTTTTTTTTTCTTACATTTCTTTCTCTAGTGTTGTTTTTGTAATGTATGTTATACCTTGTATGTGTTTGTGTTTTGCATTGTAATTCTTATGTAAGTAATAGAGTAGGGCGCACAAATTACTGCATTGTTCTCCACACCATGTTTTTTATGTATTATGTATTTATTGTTGTGTGTATGCAAACAGTATGCCTGAGGTCCGCATAAGCTGAAGCAGATACCACAACTGTCATTGTGAATGGACCATCAGTTCAGGGAACATTTTGTAAAGGTTATTCTTGCTGCAGGGAGACAGAATGAGTCAGAGGTTGTAATTAGATTCTGAAAGCTCACAAAGAGATTGTTAACTTAAATAGTAACATGTGTGATTGAGTTCAGGTTAGTTTGATTATTGAAATTGTTGTAACATCTTAGGCATTTAATTGAGGAGCACTCCAACTGTGATTGTAAAGAATAAACTGCTCCATATTTAGCTCACATGCCTGGGCCATATTTAGAGCGTGAATGTCTGTGTGAATCAGTGTTTGGAAGGGGCTCCCTGGGTATGGATGTGTGATGTGAGTGTTAGAGTTCCATATTAAGAAGGTGAAGTTGGCTACATCATAAATAATCCTCCCTCTATGAGCTGCAATTTTCAGTTGCAGTAATTTTTTTTATAGAGTGCGGCATGTGGAGTCAGTTTGCAAGATTGTTCTTGGGTGATTGACTCACTACCTTGCTCCTAAGTGAGCCAACCGCTCACCAATTACAATCTAAAATGGCGTAGGGGCTATGAGAGGTGGCAGAAGCCCCCTCTCATATTTCTATCTTACTCTGAGTAATTCGATTTTCCTCTCTAATTGCATGCGGTGAAAAGTTGCTATTCCTTCACACGCGGACTTCCCACGCAGCGTCTCTCATCACCCGGGTGGTCCAGTGACAGGCGGGCACTGCTGATCTCGAAAGGGTTAAGCCGACGGGTGTGAGGGAGTCGAGTGAATGCTTTCCAGACGCCGACATTGACAGTAGAACGGCGGAGACACGCCCGCAGGGGCCTGATGGAGCGGCTGGGCTAGATATTCCATTACTTCGCAGAAACTTAGCGAAAACACTTTCTGGCGGGCTACCGGCGAGGCGTGGAAATGACTTGTGTCCCCAGGCAGTCTTGGCGGGCAAATTCCCGCGTTTTCTGCCAAATCGTAACTGTGATTGGTTTGCTCAGGACATAGCTCCGTGACTAGCAAAATCGGCGCAAAAATTAGCGCCAAGAATCTCCATTGGTGGAATGGTAGTGCTTCGGCAGTAGAGTGGAATTTTCCGCCGGTTTTCGAGTTGCTGATTGGAACGATTAACCACGGCCACTGTCGTGGAGGCGGGAATGTTCTGTGTTCGGTTTGTACGGGTGCTCTTGTGGTAGTCAGCTCTCGACTTTCGGTCGGAGTAGGTTACAATACTGAGCTCTCGCTGCTCTGGACAGCCTGCCTTCCGTTGGCTGTCTAATATACTTTTATTTGATTGTAACTGTTTAACGAAGTTGCTGAAGTTTCGACTTCAACGTAACTTTCCGAGTACAGTTGGCAATTGAGCGTTCTGCGTACAAGTGGCCTATGTTGTCTGTCTTGGGCAGTTTTGGCTAAAGTTGACTGTATCGGAGTTACTGTGTGACTTCGCTTGTTAAAATCAATCACTGTACCGTCAGTGATTGTGTGGCGAGCCTTCTTCATCTCCCTCAGAGGCGCATTTGTATTGATAGGACGTCTTTAGTCTGGAACAACCAGACCAGGACAATTTGTTTCGGGCTATACTCGCGACATTATCATCACCACGATGGGATGTCGAAGCAACCAGCCATCGTTTCTGGTTCGCCAGATCGTGTCCTTGCAGTTAAGAAGACAGCTTGGTAATGTATGTCCGCAGCACCGGCAGATTAGAGAATTTGCACTGTGATAATCAGAGCTCAGCAGAGCGCGCCTGTTTGTCTTTTTCTAACTTTGTTCTGCCTTGGGTGTTCATTGTCTGAGTTCTCACTACTGTAGCAGCAATTAATGTTGGGTTGGTTGTGTGTTTCTCTTAAGTTTTGAGTTGCAAGGAATTGGCTCCACATACCACTTCGTCATAAATGTCACAATCTAGTTTAGGGACAACTTCACCTTCACAGCATTTATATGAGTATCCAATTTGAGGCAATTTGATGTATTGTAAATGTTTCATGTGTTTTGTTTATTATTTTGATTATAGTCATAATAAATCATGTTGTTATTTTGGACAGAACTTTCATTCTGTTAATCGGTAGAGCAACCCTTTCATTTCTCACTACGGTAATGAAACTTTCCTTTATTTAACTTATTTATCAAATTAAATTATTGCAGGTGCCAAACTCTTTTCTACTCCACTTGCAGGGTCGATTACAGTCAGTTCACGTTTCTTTTTAATCCATGTGCAACAGCAAAAGTCGGAGTTAGAATAGGGGGGCTTAGAGCATCATTTATATATGAAGATTCTAGAAGAATGTAGTGTTAAATACACTGCTAGCCCCGGCACCTCGCACATTCCAAAAGGACCGACATCTTAACGATGAAAGAAGAATTTTCAAGTACAGACTTTGTAGATGATGAAGAGTGGTTGAAAATGCTTTTGGCGTTTTTGCACAAAGATGGCATATCTATTTCAGACCGTTAAACTGTAAGCTGCACGTAGTAAACAAGATAGTCAAAGCAACAGCCGTCCTCCACAATTATCTTTGCTCAAGGGGATCATTATCTCCAGTTATGATGCCCGATGAAATTTTAGAAGCTTATTGCAAAGCATGGAAACCTATTCCTCATTATGGTGCTCAGGCTTCTAAAGAAGCTACCGAGGTACGAAATCACTTTGTTAAATACTTCATGTCCAAAGAAGGAAGCGTGCCATGGCAGTGGAACCACATTTAATGATAACCAAAACAACCTTTGTCCTAAACTTGTGATGCTAACAGTTTGTGGCATGTAGTAAAAATGTTTATTGTAGTGTCTGTATATGAACGTTATTTGATATGTATGGTTTAACAATAGCATATTTCAGTCTATCTGGAAAAATTCCCTGTTTCAGTGAGCTACTACATATGTTGCTGAGAATCCTACTCATTTGTTGGGAACAAGTTTTTAGTACTCTGTTGGAAATGTCGTTAATTCCATGTGAGCTTTTACTTTTGAGTGAATTTATTATCTTCCTAATTTCAGTAGGAGAGGTGGGTTGAATTTAAAGTATATCAAATTGCGTAGGTACTGCCTGTTCCGTATACTGCCTAGCATTTTCTAGTGAATAGCTGGAACTTATATCCTCTACAACACTTAAAAATGATGATTAAAAAAATTTTTTTACTTCTGTCTTCTTGTTAACAAACTTTTCATTGCGTTTGGTAGAAATACAGTGTTCCTGTGCTCTAGGTTGCCCTGTTTCCCTTTTCACAATATTCCAAATTGTTTTAATTTTATTATCAGATGTGCTAATCTCAGACATAATGCACATACTTCTGGACTTTTTAATAACTTTTCTTAATACAGTGCAGTAATTTTTATAATGCTTCATTGTTTCAGGATTATTACTCCTCCTAGCTATAAGATACATTTCCCTTTCCTGTTTACAAGATATTTTTACCCCTTTAGTAAGCCATGGCTTTTTACATGGTTGCTTACAATTATATTTAACTGTTTTCTTAGGGAAACTGTTTTCAAATATACTCACAAAGGTATCATGAAATAGGTTAAATTTTAAATTAGCATCATGTTCCCTGTACACCTTATCCCAGTCTAACTGTTGCAAGCTTTCCCTAAAATTTTGAAGTGTTAAATTTTTAATGGAATGCACTATTTTGGAGGACTGTTTTGCATTCCTGTATGGAGCTGTGTCATATACTGTAAATAGCTGTGCATCGTGATCAGATAGACCATTCTTAACAGGAAACATTTTTATTTGATTGAATTTATCTTGGTCTATGAAAACGTTATCTTTCAGTGTGCTGCTTTCCTGTACCACCCGAGTAGGAAAATCAATAACTGATGTCAAATTGAAAGAGCCAAGTAATACTACAAGGTCAAAGTTTCTATCTGACTCTTTCAGAAAATCTACGTTGAATTCCCCACAAACAATAATTTGCTTTCCTTTGTCTGACAAGTAGCACAACAAAGAATCCAAGTTTTTCAAAAATAGTTGAAAATATCCCAATGGCTACAATTATAAAATTGCCTTTATTTAGTTTAAGTTAATATGCACATGCTTCCATGTTTGCTCTACGCAAATTTTTTATTTTCCAAATTTTTCACACTGTGACTGACATTAACATATATGGCAACTCCTCCTCTCTCCATAGTGTCTCTACTTACATGTGCTGATAGCTTATATTCATCTACATTTACCATTTCCACACCTGTGACTATATGATGTTCAGACAGGCATAGTACATCTATCCACCCTCAGTTTCTACATCTTCTATACAAACAAGAATCTCATCTACTTTGTTTTTTAATCCCCTGATATTCTGATGCAATATATTAACATTTCCTAATCTAATTCCCTCAGCATCACCTGACTTACTTCGACTACATTCCATTATCCTCGTTTTGCTTTTGTTGATGTTCATCTTATAACCTCCTTTCAAGACACTGTCCATTCCAATCAACTGCTCTTCCAAGTCCTTTGCTGTCTCTGATAGAATTACAATCTCATCGGCGAACCTCAAAGTTTTTATTTCTTGTCCATGGATTTTAATACCTACTCCGAATTTTTCTTTTGTTCCCTTTACTGGTTGCTCAATATACAGATTGAATAACATCGGGGAGAGGCTACAACCCTGTCTCGCTCCCTTCCCAACCACTGCTTCCCTTTCATGCCCCTCGACTCTTATAACTCCCATCTGGTTTCTGTACAAATTGTGAATAGCCTTTCGAGCCCTGTATTTTCCCCCTGCCACCTTTAGAATTTGAAAGAGAGTGTTCCAGTCAACATTGTCAACAGCTTTCTCTAAGCCCACAAATGCTAGAAACGTAGGTTTGCCTTTCCTTAATCTTTCTTCTAAGATAAGTCGTAAGGTCAGTATTGCCTCACGTGTTCCAATATTTCTACGGAATCCAAACTGATCTTCCCCGAGGTCAGCTTCTACCAGTTTTTCCATTCGTCTGTAAAGAATTCGCGTTAGTATTTTGCAGCTGTAACTTATTAAACTGATAGTTCGGTAATTTTCACATCTATCAACACCTGATTTCTTTGGGATTGGAATTATTATATTCTTCTTGAAGTATGAGGGTATTTCGCCTGTCTCATACATCTTGCTCACCAGATGGTAGAGTTTTGTCAGGACTGGCTCTCCCAAGGCCGTCAGTAGTTCTAATGGAATGTTGTCTACTCCCGGAGCCTTGTTTCGACTCAGGTCTTTCAGTGCTCTGTCAAACTCTTCACGCAGTATCGTGTCTCCCATTTCATCTTCATCTACATCCTCTTCCATTTCCATAATATTGTCTTCAAGTACATCGCCCTTGCATAGACCCTCTATATTCTCCTTCCACCTTTCTGGAATGTAGTCGAATTAAGTCGGGTGATGCTGAGGGAATTAGATTAGGAAATGAGACACTTAAAGTAGTAAAGGAGTTTTGCTATTTGGGGAGCAAAATAACTGATGATGGTCGAAGTAGAGAAGATATAAAATGTAGACTGGCAATGGCAAAGAAAGCGTTTCTGAAGAAGAAAAATTTGTTAATATCGAGTATAGATTTTTCAGGAAGTCGTTTCTGAAAGTATTTGTGTGGAGTGTAGCCATGTATGGAAGTGAAACATGGACGATAAATAGTTTGGACAAGAAGAGAATAGAAGCTTTCGAAATGTGGTGCTACAGAAGAAGGCTGAAGATTAGATGGGTAGATCACATAACTAATGATGAAGTATTGAATAGAATTGGGGAGAAGAGGAGTATGTGGCACAACTTGACAAAAAGAAGGGACCGGTTAGTAGGACATGTTCTGAGGCATCAAGGGATCACAAATTTAGCATTGCAGGGCAGCGTGGAGGGTAAAAATCATAGAGGGACAGGATAGGGTAGCATGGAGAGCTGCATCAAACCAGTCTCAGGACTGAAGACCACAACAACAACAACAACAACATATTAACATTATTTTTTACTGTACTTTTATGTGAATCTTGTGACATACTAACATTATTTTTCACTGTATTGTTATGAGAATCTTGTGATATTTTCACATCACTAATACCTGCCTGTCTGAACTTTTCATTAAGATTAATTTCAATCAATGTAGGATGATTGGATACTGATCTTAGCCTAAAAAAGTACTCCTATGAGTTTCAGTGCCCCCCCCCCCCCTCCCTCCTTAAAGATTTTGCTATCATCCCAGCCAGTTTACCCTTCCCTTTCCTACTGAGATGCAGGCCATGTCTTGTGAAGTCCCATCTACCAATACCATCAACAGAACCAAACCTATGCTTGACAAAGTAGCCACCCGAAGCAGCTGATCCAGCTCCATATTGACCCTCCTGACAGAGCTGTTCAATTGGGGCCGGTCATACAGCATGAAAGCAAGAACCAAGCCAACATTTGTATGGTTCGTTGCAGATGCTATTTTTACTAGGTCACACTCAATATTGTAGCCCTGATCCCTATCAATATTGTTTCCCGCTCCACCCACTACCACAACATGAACCTGCTTTGTAAAATCTTTGCACAAGGGGCCTACATCCTCTGTCACTTGGCTAAGACATGCACTGGGCTTGAAAATACTTGTGACCTGGTACCTGTCAGCTAATTTTTCCTGCAAAATCTGGCCCACACCTCTTCCATGGCTACTACCTAACAACAGAACTTTCCTCCTACTTTCTACTTTTTTTTTGCAACGGTTGGTTTCCTAGTGAAAGTCTGTTGAGTGCTAACTACACTTACATATACTTCAGCTTCTTCCTCAGCTGACTGAGTTAGCAAGGCAAATCTATTGTTTGTGCCAATGATGAAACTGTCTGATACTGTTCTCTTTCTGTGGTCCCTGTTCCTTGCTACCCCTTCCCACCTGTCTTCACCCTCCTCCCCCCTTAACCTCATCAGTTCCTCCCTAGCACTATCCAGTTCAGCCTGAAGGGCTCTAATCTTTCCTTCCTGTCCCGCTATTTTCCTATCCCTTGAACATAATCTGCAATACCATGGAAAAGACCCATTTACTTCCCCGATTCCCATGCCACTACATTCACCCCAATGTAACCATCTGTCACAACAGCTGCACAGAACCCCAGAACTGACTTTCCTACAGCAGTTCAAACACTTCTCGCTCATGGTTGCTTACAACATTTTTTACAAAACTTATCTAGGCAATAACAATAATATTCTATTAACTACAGATCACAAAAGCCACTAGAGTTATGTGTAACACTAATATAAGTGTATACTATTAACATAGTAACGTAATGCAGTTAAACTAACGTTAAAAATCAAAACTTGTATACCCGAAAAATTAGGCCTAAGATCGTGTACGCGCGATACGTACTTTACGCGTTTCGAAAGGAAATAAAAGATAGAACTTAAAACCTTTAACTCCACGAGTACATATGGTACTACTAAATATTTGTGTAGTGAAAACAACCTAAATTCTTCCCTTAATACTTAAAGAACAGTCTTAAATTTGTATGTAAACCTATGTCTAAAGTACGCTCCATCGTTTGTTTTTATTTTGTTTTTATTTTTCGTGAAATACTTTGAAACGAGTGAAACCTTCAATAGATAATATAAATCAGACTCTAATTAACTTAGTTACGGTGTAATATTAACTTAATTGACAGTTATTATAGAATTAATTACTTATCTTGACGAGCTAATAATCAAGCGTATGCGATCTGCGCCATTGCTGCCAACCCTTCACAACAATTCATTACTGAATACCTCACACAGCCTCAGATATTTTTAAGTTTCATACTATACTTCGTTTATTGTGTACAAGCTTGGGAAAATAGCGTATATTTTCAAATGTTGTCAGTATTTGATTCGTAACAGACATGAAGCAAAAAGTCACCATCTCGTAAAAAGATTACGTAAAAATTCTGAAATTCATGTATGATACTGTACATCAGAATGTTAAAAAAAAATCTTAATTTTAGTTAGTACCAGAGTTACGGTTTTATCAGCCGTAGCAAAATTTTCGCGTCAGGAAAACTGTGCTACTTGAGAACTATCTGGCTCAGCATTTTGCAGAGTTGACACAGATAAAACACCCGTGGGGGCCGGGCTCCCTGGCGGTAGAAGTCCACTCCACTGGGTATCAAATGGCAACAAGTTAACTCGCAGTATAGTATTTTTGGTGAAAATCAGTTAAGCAGTAGCTTTCTGTTATTTTCTGAACGAGTTTCAGTGAATTTCATTCAGTTGTTATTGAACAATGTGATCTTCTTAGTAGATAAGTTTATTTGCTCAGAACGCAATAAACACACACACACACATACACACACACACACACACACACACACACACACACACACACACACACACACACAAAACTAGTTTGGACAAGTTAAATTTCCATTTTCTGATCTGAAAATGGATTACAAAACATTGTTAAATGTTTTACAAAACATTTTCACACTCTGATGATTGTTATACGATAAGAAGAATATACACATATTACATACCATCTACATTACAGACCATTGTGCCACTCTGTTATAGCACACTGTCATTTAGTTATGGACATATCTGAGAATCACCGTAATATAAAAAAAATCAGTTAAAGAAAATCAAAAGTTAAAAATATAAAATATTACATGCCCACAGTCAACGTAGCTCGTTGAAGAAGCCGATTCAGCGTAACGTTATAAATTATACAATGAAACTATAACTGTGCCAAATATGCACAAAAGTTTCTGATCAAATACATTTGGCTCATAGGATATTTATTACAGAGTCCGTGTTGACAGCTGACGGCACACTGCCGGACAGTAGAAAAGCGGACTATTTAGTGTTTAAGGGTACCACCAGGTGGAAACCATGTTTAACATGTTAAATAAGATTTATAACAAATAAATATTTTTCTTGTTTGTACAATGTAGACAAGACACTGAGGTGAGAAAAATCATGAGATACCTTCTAATATCGTGTTGGGACTCCTTTTGCCCGTCGTAGTTGCAGCAACTCGACCTCGCATGCACTCAAAAACTCGTGGAAAGTCCCTCTATAGACGCCCATAACTGACCTCTCGATTATGCCCCATAAATGTTCGAAGGGATTATGTTGGGCGATCTGCGTGGCCAAATCATTCGCTGAAAACGTCCAGAATGCTCTTGAAATCAGTCTTGAAAAATTGTGGCCCGGTAAAATGGCGTATTGTCCCCCACAAAAATGCCATCGTTCTTTGAGAACATGAAGTCGTGAATGGCTGCAGATGATCTCCATGTAGCCGAACATAACAATTTCCAGTCGATGATTGGTTCAGTTCCATGTAAATAACAGCCCACAGCTCCATGTGCTTCGTGGGATCTGCGCCACAGTCGAACTCTACCGTCAGCTCTTACCAACTAAAATCGGGACCATCTGACCAGGCCACAGTTTTCCAGTCGTCTAGGGTTCAACAGATATGGCCCCGAGCCCAGGAGAGTCGCTGTGGCGATGTGCTGTTAGCAAAAAACTCGCTTCGGTCGTCTGATTGTAAGACCATTAACAACAAATTTCGCTGCACTGTCCTAACCGATATGTTCGTCGAACGTCTCACATTATTTCACGAAGTGTTGCTTGTCTGTTGGCACTTACAGCTCTACGCAAACGTCGCTGCTCTCGGCCGTTAAGTGAAGGCCGTCGGCCACAGTTGTTTGTGGTGAGAGGTAATGCCTGAAATTTGATATTCTCGGAACACTCTTGAGACTGTGGATCTCGGAAGATTGAATTTACTAACGATTTACGAACGGGAATGTCCCATGCGTCAACTCAAACTACCATTCCACGATCGTGCGGCCATAATCACATCGGATACCTTTTCACATGAGTCACCTGAGTACAAATGACACCTCGGCACTAGAGATGGGCAAACTCGTTCATCCTTGGGAACTAGTTCACTGCTGATCATTCTTTTTTAGGAACCGTTCATTTTCATTCGTTCACCGTCCATTTGTGCTTGGTATGTGGTTCTTATGAAAACCTGCCTCCCCCCTGCAGAACCTCTCGTTTAGCCAACTGTAGCCTTGTGTGGCTGATCGCAGGGAAATATTATAGGGTGACGCACGGAAAACCGGCCCCGAGTACATACTGCTCGCCAATTACGGACGATGTGCTGCTCATTACGAGCAGATGCAACAAACAAACAAACATGTAATAATTAGGCAGTGAAGAAATAACAAGCTAATGCAAGCAACAATTGCGGAACACTCGATGACGATGTGTAGAGAGCTGGAGAAGAGAACATGAAAATCTCACGCGACGCGCATGGGCTATATAGCCCATGTAGTCTTGTAAACCTGTTGGCGGCTGTTTCCAAACTGAATATACCACAAGTGCCTTGTATAAAATTCTTCTTTTCGACTTCCACTACATAGCTATGCTACGTTGTAAACAATAATCGTTTACACCCTATATATACTTCACGTTGTCTCTGAGTTCGTAGGAGAAGTAGAGACTTTATGGAAGCATAAAATAAAACGTGGTTTTTCCATACTTGCGTCACACGCTTAGTAAAAATTCGGTTTTTATGTTGCACTATTAAAGCTAATGCAGCAATAATAATAATACTGAAGTTTGCAGTAGTAAAGATTTGGTTTGCAATCTCTTTCTGAACAAATGTTTTTGAGATAATAAGTAAATACGATTTTATGGCAGTCTATGTGTTTTCAGATGGAGAGGCACCGCTTTTCCTACTGAGCCAAAATGACCCAAAATCCACTTTTTCTTTTTTTTTTTCAAAGAAACCAAACTAGCAGGTAACACAAATTGGAAACAACCAAACTTAAAAATAATTAGAGCCTTCTAAAATGTAGTGTTTTGTATATGAAAGATACACGAAAATCGTTTTATATGAATTTTGTTACACTAAAATTTAAGCAAGTTATTGGAAGTTAGCTGCTAAATCAAGTCGATGAAACCAAAAAATATATGAATAACAAAAAAAAAACTTGCCTTGTTATAAGTATGTCTTCTGCTGTTCATCGATATAATGAAGTGAGCTGATATGCCCTTTTGTTACCTGAAAAGACGCACCTATTACATACAACGTAATTTTTATGTAATTCACGTAACTATAAAATACTTTTTGATTACCGGTCGTGGACGCTGAATAGCCAGAACCAAGTGCACGAACAGTTTGGAACACATGTAAAATGGGCGAGCGCAGTGAACGAAACGAACAACTGGATACTGAACTAACTATGAGCAGTCGGCAGTGGAACTGAGACAGGTGGTCATGCGAAGAACGACGGGTGCGGCCGAGGGAGACCGAGACTGAGAGGAGCACGCGACCGACGCTGGAACGATAACTGCGCAAGTGACCGCCGCGACCGAAGTGAACTATGAACCGATCGTTCCTCGTTCCCAGGAACTATAAGTAGACCGCCGCGACCGAAGTGAACTATGAACCGATCATTCCTTGGAATTCGTTCCTCGGTCCTTACGTTCATCTTGGTGAACCGTTCCTTTGCACCCGTTCGTTCGCGAACTACCTATCTCTACAATGCACTGCCCTTTTATACCTTGTGTAAGCGATGCTGCCGGCATTATGTGTGCATATCGCTAGTCCATGACTCCTGCCACCTCAGTGTATGTTGGTCAGGTGTACCATCATGTGGCAGCAGTTTTTCACATGATAACCTATAAACATAATCAATAACTATTTTCTGTGTTTGTATAATACAAAACAAGATGACGATAAGGTAGACTATGGTTCCCAGATACATTTCAGTAGAAGCGTCCGTCGTTACTCCATGTTGTTCCTGCAGTGAAGAGGGGCTTGGTGGCTGGCCGTGGACAGCCAGTATCGGTGCTCCGGGCCGTCGGCGCCGGCGCCGGACAGAGACAAACGGCCGGTGGGTCTGCGCTGCGGCAACACGCGCGCGCCAGTTCCGCAGCGCCGGCCGGGCCAGGCTGCCTTGACCTTGAGAGCCGGATCGATGGTGGCGGCGCGGCGCGGCGCGGCGCTGCAATCAGCTGGTCCTCCAGAGCTGGCCCGGCTCAGCTGATGGCGCACCTCCGCCGCCCCTGCTGCAGGCAGGCGCAGGGCAGCTGCTAGTCCTGTGCTGGGCAATGATCGTATCACACTATCCCCGGCAAAAGTGACGTCACGCTCGATATCGACGACCAAATGATCGGCTATCGACTTTGTGACAAGGAAGAATATGAATGTTATTCCTCCTCGATTCACTTGCAGCAGTTTAAGCTGTCCTCTTAGGTTCCTGCTTAACCAAACACTCGGGAGTCGCCACATATTCGGAAATAAAAGAGCCATATATTTGTGAGAAATAAGAATACGAATTTTATTGCAGCTAGTTTTAGTCGTAGCTTTTATTGTTGTACTCTTTGGGTCCCACCTAACTACACACTCACAAATCACCACACATTCATAAAAAAGCAGCGAAATTTTCGTTGCAAGGAAAAATATGAATGTTATTGTTACTCCTTTCACTAACAGCAACTGAAGCTGTCCTCTTTGTTCCTGCCAAAGTACACACTCAGAAATCGCTAAATATTTATTTCATCCTTCGTTCTCAAATAAGAGAGAAAATGAATAACATCGAATGTTGCAGAACATACTTGTATTGAATTCATAAGAAAGTCCTAGAATTTGCTAACGATGCCTATATGAAGAAAATATTTGTATATGGCAGGGTGCAAGCCCACATCTTTCGACGTCAGAAACCATGACGTCATGCATTGCCCTAGCACTATGGTTGTGTTCCGGCTTGTCTATCATTGGCGTATTTAATGATAATGGTTGCGTGTTTATGATAGATTTTCAAGGTTCCGTTACCTTGGAATGGCGTACTGCAGATTATAATATAAGTGTGTTTCACGCTTAATTTGTAAATTATCGACGATCACAACTCACTCCGGAGAAAGAACTTTTATATGATGGCATTAACCGTCGATAAATCATGTGACATCTAATTACAGCAATAATTACAATAAATCATTCCAAGAATGACGTATTTGTACAAATTTCCGATATGCGTGCATGACGTCTACTGACAAGTCCGTATCAATGCTAACGAAAGCGTGTAGCCGATCATATGGTTGTCAATATTGCGCGTGACGTCAAAATGACTTTACACGATCGTCTCTCTTGTCTCAATTAGAGTTGTAAAACTACTGTAGGTTACCGTAGACCATCACAAGTAACTGTAGACTACGGTAGATTTCCTAGTAGTTTTGGTCACTGAAGGTAGTACCCACGGTATTGCATTCCTATTGGGCGATACCTCTTTACTATCGATTTCTTTATGTATGCAATCGGTGTCTTTCTTGATTCCCCCCTAAAAATGGAAGCAGTAAACTAGAAACTAAGTGAGGATGTCCAAAGAGCTGAGCAGCCTAAGGGACATTTTTGTTTTGCGTAGTTACCCTCATATATATTACTTAAAAATGAGACAGATTTGACAGCAAAACCGAACTTTGCAATTTTTGATTTAGGATTTGTTCGCAAATTGTTCATTTGTAAAGTGACACAGAGGGATGCTGTAGTAAAAGTAAAAAAAAAACAGTATAGATTTATCATATAACGCTAGAAAACGCAATTGCCTCAACAAAAAGGCAAACTAAAAAGAGAATAAAAAACCAAAATATATCAAACATCGGTTCAGTTCTTCGTTGAACTTATATAAAATATATTTGTGTTATAATTCATAAATAACTTTGCGAGGTGCCGGGGCTAGCAGTGTATTTAACACTAAATTCTTCTAGAATCTACACATGTAAATGAAGCTCTAAGCCCCCCCTATTCTAACTCCGACTTTTGCTGTTGCACAAGGATTAAAAAAAAAAAAAAAAAAAAAAAAAAAAAAAAAAAAAAAAAAAAAAAAAACGCGAACTAACTCTAACCAACCCTGCCTGTGGAGTAGAAGAGAGTTTGGCACCTGCAATAATTTAATTTGATAAATAAGTTAAATAAACGAAGGTTTCATTAACATAGTGAGGAATGATAGGGTTGCTCTACCGATTAACAGAATGAAAGTTCAGTCCAAAATAACAATACGATTTATTAAGACTAAACACATAATAACAAACAAAAACACATGAAACATTTACAATACATCAAATTGGCTCAAATTGGATACTCAGACAAACGCTGTGAATGTGAAGTTGTCCCTAAACTAGATTGTGAGGATTATGACGAAGTGGTATGTGGAGCCAATCCCTTGCAACTCAAATCTTAAGAGAAAACACATAGCCAACCCAACATTAATTGCTGCTACCCAAGACAGAACAAAGTTAGAAAAAGATGAACAGGCGCACTCTGCTGAGCTCTGATTATCACCTAGGAAAATCCCTGTCTGCCGGTGCTGCGGACATACCTTACCAATCTGTCTTCTTAACTGCAAGAACACGATTTGGCGTACCGGAGGCGATGGCTGGTTGCTTCGACGTCCTCGACCGAAAGGCGAGAGCCGACTACCTAGAGCACCCGTACAGGCCGAACACACAACATTCCCGCCCCCACGACAGTGGCCGTGGTTAAACGTTCCAATCAGCAACTCGAAAACCGGCGGAAAATTCCACTCTATTGCCGAAGCACTACCATTCCACCAATGGAGATTCTTGGCGCCAATTTCTGCGCTGATTTTGCTACGTCACGGAGCTATGCCCTGAGCAAGCCAATCACAGTTACTATTTTGCAGAAAGCGCGGGAATTTTCCCGCCACAACTGCCTGGGTACACAAGTCATTTCCACGCCTCGCTGGTAGCCCGCCAGAAAGTGTTTTCGCTAAGTTTCTGCGAAGTAACGGAACCTCTAGCCCAGCCGCTACTTCAGACCCCTCTGGGCGTGTCTTTTGACAATGTCGGCATCTGCAAAGCATTCACTCGACTTCCTCACACCCGTCGGCTTAACCCTTTCCAGATCAACAGAGCCCGCCTGTCACCGGACCACCTGGGTGAGGAGAGACGCTGCGTGGGAAGTCCGCTTGTGAAGGAAAAGCGACTTTTCACTGCATGCAATTAGAGAGGAAAATCGTAAGATAGAAATATGAGAGGGGGCTCATGCCACCTCTCAACTTTCACATTTACCAGTAATAACAGAAAACTCTTTTATCATGACAAAGAATGTTCTGTCGTGTACAAAATAGGAATAATAATTATATATATATATATATATATATATATATATATATATATATATATATATATATATAATGTTAGTGCATCTTAATCGTACTTGCATCAAAATTATTAGCCGAGCGGTCTAAGGCGCTGCAGTCGTGGACTGTGCGGCTGATCCCGGCGGAGGTTCGAGTCCTCCCGCGGGCATGGGTGTGTGTGTTTGTCCTTAGGATAATTTAGGTTAAGTAGTCTGTAAGCTTAGGGACTGATGACCTTGGTAGTTAAGTCCCATAAGATTTCACACACACATCAAAATTAATTGCTTTGGTTACTTAAAAGAGCATAAGTTATGCTATCAACTAATTTTCATTACTGATAAAGTGCAATTTATATTCTGTAAGGGTATGAAATATACAGCGAACTAACGCTGAATGATTTATAGTTATAATTATGTGCGAAACAAACAACCAAACGAACGAAAAAATGAAGAGAAATCGTTGACTCCCAGTTTCTCTCTCACGAGTTTCCGTATGTTTCTTTCCCTACCAATGCTACTGGTAATCCTACCATTTAATACATCATTTATATAGTAAGCCAAAACTACCGAACTGTAGCTCTGGTAGAGCGTAACTCTAGTATCACTTCACTACTTGAGACAACTGCGTCTACTGCAGCGCCCCTGGCGTTTCATTCCTGTCCCGAGTCTCGTCTGTTTTGAGTGGTCATTTTTATTTACTCATCAACGCCAAAATTGCGTGTATTGTGGGAGCTGTCTGCTGTGCAGTTTGGCCACCTGAACGGTGAAGGCGGGATTATGAGGGATTCGCCTTTTTAAGAAAAAATCGAAATATAGTAAAAAATGTAGCAACAAGCAATGACGGTAGATTTTATTAATAACCTAGGCAAAACTCACAGTGGATCTTCTTGTCCAGATCGTATGGTAAATTGTATACTCTCCTGAGAACTGAAAGAGTAGGAAAAGTGTCATCCAAACACATATATTTATTTGCTGGAGAAAATACACTGACGGAAAAAAAATCTCAGCACCTAGAAGGAATTGTGCGATATAAACGAAAGTGGGCAGGCCTGTTCCTACATCTGAAAGATGATGTCTATTCGAATTTCGCGCCAATCGGACAAGAGTGGGGCTACTGGCCCTCTATGAGGATGCAATTAAATATGCACTGTAACGGTCGGGAGCGTTAGTTACCTTTGAGACTCCACATGGTGAAATGAAGTTAGTCAAGAAATTCTTTAAGCCGACAATGATGCCATTATCAACACCTCACTGAGTTTGAACGAGGCCATGTAATACGGCTACGAGCAACTGGATGCTGGTTCTGCGATATTTCAGAAAGACTTGACAGGAATGTAGGCACTGTACATGACTGCCGGCAGCGGTTGTCACGAGAATGTACGGTCGCAAGAAGACCATGATACAGATGGCACCGTGGCACTACCAAGAAGGAAGACCATCATGTTTGACGTATGGCTGCGGTGCATCGCACTGGGCGTATGGCTGCGGTGTATCACACTACATCTGCAGCAGCAATTGGAGTAATAGTTGGCACCATCGGCTGAGCTCAAATTATCGCCATTTGCGACTTCATTGGTATCAAGCGAGTGCTCATTAGAGGGTAGGGTGGAAGTCTGTTGTGCTTCCAGATAAAATCTGGTTCTGGCTTGGTGCCAGTGATGGCCATGTGTTGGGTAGATGGAGGCCAGCTGAGCGCCTGCAACAAAACTGTTTCCATGTCAGACACAGTGGACCTACACCTGAAGTTATGGTCTGGCGTGCAGTTTCGTTTGACAGCAGGAACACTTTCGTAGCTATCCCAATCGCCCTGACTATAAATTTATAACGAAATTAGAATTATATTAATACCGTCAGCTGCGCACGGGCGTTGATATAGATCAACGGGGACAGGCGAAAATGTGTACCCCAACCGGGACTCGAACCCGGGATCTCCTGCTTACATGGCAGACGCTCTATCCAGCTGAGCCTCCGAGGGCACAGATGATAGTGCGACTGCAGGGACTATCTTTCGCATGCCTCCCGCGAGGCTCACATTCTCATCACACTCGTTACTCGTGGAAGACATTCTTCCAAGTCCCGTAAGAGTTCGGGGAATATGTGTGCATCCGCACAGAAGGTCATGGCCGGTATCGCCAGAACTATATACTTATATGGATATGGTGTCTGTTCTTTCGGACATGTCCGAAAGAACAGATACCATATCCATATAAGTATATGAATTTATACGTCAGTCTGGTGATGCGACCTGTTGTGCTGCCATTCATGAACAGCTTTCCAAGGAATGTTTTGCAATAGGATAACGCTATATTACACACCACCGTTGTAACCTAACATGCTCTCCAATGTGTCGACATGTTGTTTTGGCCCCCTCGATCAACAGATTTCTCTCCACTCGAGCACATATGGGACGTCATCAGACGACAACTCCAGCGCCATACACAATCAGCATTAACCAACTCTGTATTGATCGACCAGTTGCTACAGACGTGGGACTCAATCCCACAAACGGACATCTGGCACTTGTACAAAACAATGCATACACGTTTGCATGCTTGCGTAGAACATTCTGGCGGTTGCACCGGTTATTAATTTACCAGCATTTCACATTTTCAATGGCTTATCTCGCACTTACATTAACCTGTCATCTTGCGATGTTAATCGTTTAAATACGTTACCTAGACAAATGTATTCCAGGAATTTGAGTACTCTGCATGTCCGCCTCCGTAGCGCAGCGGTAGCGTTAGCGCCTACTACGCAAGGGGGGCCCGGGTTCGATTTCCGGGAGGGGACTGGGTGTTGTGTGTCCATCACAATTTTCATCATCAGTGACACGCAAGTCGCCGAAGTGGCGTCAACTAAAAAGACTTGCAATACGGCGGCCGAACCCCGAAGTGGATATCCCGGCCAATAAATGCCATACGAGCATTTCATGACTCTAATTGTTTTTTGGTGTAGCAATTTTTTCCGTCTTTGTATACGCTTGCATACACATCAAACAATACCTAGACTGCAGTAATTAGCACTTTTTTACTTTATCCTTTCTAGTTGATTTTCTTGTTAAGTGCCAAATAGCCATGGAGCTGAAAATAAGAGGAGTTGTCCTGACGTCAAACACGTGAAGCTAGTGTCTGCCAGCTTAGTTGCCCCAATACTTTCCCTTCAGATGTTTTTTTTGTTTCTAAAGTTGACCGATCAAAAATGCCATCTTGCATCGTTATGAGTGCACTGGTTCAAATGGCTCTGAGCACTATGGGACTTAACATCTGAGGTCATCAGTCCCCTAGAACTTAGAACTACTTAAACCTAACTAACCTAAGGACATCACACACATCCATGCCCGAGGCAGGATTCGAACCTGCGACCGTAGCAGTCTCGCGGTTCCGGACTGAAGCGCCTAGAACCGCACGGCCACCGCGGCCGGCTATGAGTGTACTACTCTTTCTGTTTGTAGTCTATAGTATTAAAGAATTACATTTCATTCATAAATGGAGTCGTTCAAGCGATATTTCGTCAGGTCCTTTGTTGGAAAGCGTTTCAACATACGTATAAAATACAGATTTCCCAGAAGAAAGTAAATCAGTGTCGTCGTAACTGCCGTCTGTGTCACGTCTGCTGTGCAGCGAGCTACGTTAATTTAAGTATTAACTGTTTTTTTCTGAGTTGTCACTTCTTCTTCCGTGTGTTTTTGCTTTTAGGAAGCTTTAATTGTCGAGTGCTAGTAATAGTGTTCCATAGATTTCGTGTTTGTTTTGAATACAGTCAGAGAGAGTCCCTTTAGTCAGCCATAGTGCCAGTAGTGTCAGTGTCGTCGTAACTGCCGTCTGTCTCACGTCTGCTGTGCAGCGAGCTACGTTAATTTAAGTATTAACTGTATTTTTCTTACTTGTCACTTCTTCTTCCGTGTGTCTTTGCTTTTAGGAAGCTTTAATTGTCGAGTGCTAGTAATAGTGTTCCATAGATTTCGTGTTTGTTTTGAATACAGTCAGAGAGAGACCCTTTAGTCAGCCACAGTGCCAGTAGTGCTAGTGTTTGTTTTGAATACAGTCCAGAGACAGGTAGTGCTATTTTCATTGTTTTCTACTAGAAGTGTCTAGTAACCACAGTTTAGTCAACTATCAGCCGCCTTTAGTGAATTAGCAGTCTAGTTAAAAGCTTATTAACTCCGTACAGTAAACTGATTTCTTAGGATGGATAGGATGTGTGACTGCTGTGTACGGACGTAGGAGGAGCTGGCCACTGTTCGCGAACAGCTGAACGTGCTGATGGCCGCGTCAGCCGTCTTCCGGCTGCTGCCTCGGAGTGTAGCGGCAGTGGGGAGTCTGGTGCGTCGCATGGTACGCCCCAGGTGTTACATGCTTCACCCACTGTCCCTGCTGTCGAGACATCTTCGCGGGTACCGGGCGCGGTTGGGCCACCCTCTCCCCAAGGGGAGTGGCGGGTTCAGCGGCGTTCGCGGCGCACGAGGCGGAGGGTCAATGTGGAGGCTGGCCGTGTGGCATCGCCCGCTCTGCCTGTGAGTGGACATGTGGCCGCTCCTTCAGCAAGGTCCGAGCAGGCACACGGGGGGAGGGGTTTATTAGTGACTGGGAGCTCCAACGTTAGGCGGGTGATGGTGCCCCTTAGGGAAATAGCGGAAAGGTCGGGGAAGAAGGTCAGTGTTCACTCTGTCTGCTAAATTTCTATGTGCTGACTTGGCAGAAAATACTAAGAAATTTTGGTCTTATGTCAAAGTGGTAGGTGGATCAAAACAAAATGTCCAGACACTCTGTGACCAAAATGGTACTGAAACAGTGGATGACAAACTAAAGGCCGAAATACTAAATGTCTCTTTCCAAAGCTGTTTCATGGAGGAAGACTGCATTGTAGTTCCTTTTCTAGATTGTCACACAGATCACAAAATGGTAGATATCGAAATAGACGACAGAGGGATAGAGAAACAATTAAAATCGCTCAAAAGAGGAAAGGCCGCTGGACCTGATAGCATACCAGTTCGATTTTACACAGAGCACGCGAAGGAACTTGCCTCCCTTCTTGCAGCAGTGTACCGTAGGTCCAAAGGATTGGAAATGGGCACAGATCATCCCCGTTTACAAGAAGGGACGTCGAACAGATGTGCAGAACTATAGACCTATATCTCTAACGTCTATCAGTTGTAGAATTTTGGAACACGTATTATGTTCGAGCATAATGACTTTTCTGAAGACTAGAAATCTACTCTGTAGGAATCAGCATGGGTTTCGAAAAAGACGATCGTGTGAAACCCAGCTCGCGCTATTCGTCCACGAGACTCAGAGGGCCATAGACACGGGTTCCCAGGTAGATGCCGTGTTTCTTGACTTCCGCAAGGCGTTCGATACAGTTCCCCACAGTCGTTTAATGAACAATGTAAGAGAATATGCACTATCAGACCAATTGTGTGATTGGATTGAAGAGTTCCTAGATAACAGAACGCAGCATGTCATTCTCAATGGAGAGAAGTCTTCCGAAGTGAGAGTGATTTCAGGTGTGCCGCAGGGGAGTGTCGTAGGGCCGTTGCTATTCACAATATACATAAATGATCTTGTGGATGACATCGGACGTTCACGGAGGCTTTTTGCGGATGATGCTGTGGTATATCGAGAGGTTGTAACAATGGAAAATTGTACTGAAATGCAGGGGGATCTGCAGCGAATTGACGCATGATGCAGGGAATGGCAACTGAATCTCAATGTAGACAAGTGTAATGTGCTGCGAATACATAGAAAGAAAGATCCCTTATCATTTAGCTACAATAGACCAGGTCAGCAGCTGGAAGCAGTTAATTCCATAAATTATCTGGGAGTGCGCATTAGGGGTGATTTAAAATGGAATGATCATATAAAGTTGATCGTCGGTAAAGCAGATGCCAGAATGAGATTCATTGGAAGAATTCTAAGGAAATGCAATCCGAAAACAAAGGAGTTAGGTTACAGTACGCTTGTTCGCCCACTGCTTGAATACTGCTCAGCAGTGTGGGATACGTACCAGATAGGGTTGATAGAAGAGATAGAGAAGATCCAACGGAGAGCAGCGCGCTTCGTTACAGGATCATTTAGTAATCGCGAAAGCGTTACGGAAACGATAGATAAATTCCAGTGGAAGACTCTGCAGGAGAGACGCTCAGTAGCTCGGTACGCGCTTTTGTTGAAGTTTCGAGAACATACCTTCACCGAGGAGTCGAGCAGTATATTGCTCCCTCCTATGTATATCTCGCGAAGAGACCATGAGGATAAAATCAGAGAGATTAGAGCCCACACAGAGGCATACCGACAATCCTTTCCACGAACAATACGAGACTGGAATAGAAAGAAGAACCGATAGAGGTATTCGAGGTACCCTCCGCCGCACACCGTCAGGTGGCTTGCGGAGTATGGATGTAAATGTAGATGTAGAATGAATAAAATGATATCTGCCTGCAGTAAAATTTTTCATTGGTTGAAATATTAGGAAGCGATTTAGGCTCGCTCAGCCTCGCTATACATTTCCCCCACTGCCACGTAACGCTCTCTGAGCGCGAGGTGGGGAAGAGGGGAATACTGAAAACCCGCGTCATTTAAATGGCAGTGCGGTCGGTCGCACTGCATACGACATGGTTTTATTTTTCACATTTCTCAGCAACGTAGGTCACAAAACAAATTTTCAGTATTTTTTGGAGCGCTGAAAACATAATCTACTTTTTTATCTGGTAACCACTGCCGGCATACGGGCAGCCGCAGACAATTTCACAGATTTTTTTCTCTCATGTTGCCACATAATCGTGACTTGTTTAGTTTTATAATCGAAAAAAGTCTTTCACATGCATACATTGATCGAAATATTGTAGCTCTTCTGCAGCCTCATCATGGAGACGTGGGAACTTTACGTGAATAAAATAATGCAAACGTCCTGGACTGCTTTAATGTAAAGGATTTGTCTTTAAAAGCTGCAAATGCACAGAGGCGCTTTCAACTGACATGGAAAACAGTCACGAAAACAGCTCAAAAACCGATGTTAAGATTGTCAGTGTCCTCAAAATGTTTTTGGACTCTGTAAGAATTGGGTACTAAGATTGTCAGTGTCCTCAAAATGTTTGTGGACTCTTTAAGATTGGGATCGGAGTGTGCAATGTCAGATCCCTTAATCGGGCAGGTAGGTTAGAAAATTTAAAAAGGGAAATGGATAGGTTAAAGTTAGATATAGTGGGAATTAGTGAAGTTCGTTGGCAGGAGGAACAAGACTTTTGGTCAGGCGAATACAAGGTTATAAATACTAAATCAAATAGGGGTAATGCAGGAGTAGGTTTAATAATGAATTTAAAAAATAGGATTGCGGGTAAGCTACTACAAACAGCATAGTGGACGCATTATTGTGGCCGAGATAGACACGAAGCCCACGTCTACTACAGTAGTACAAGTTTATATGCCAACTACCTCTGCAGATAATGAAGAAATTGATGAAATGTATGATGAGATAAAAGAAGTTATTCAGGTAGTGAAGAGAGGCGATACTTTAATAGTCATGGGTGACTGGAATTTGAGAGTAGGAAAAGGAAGAGAAGGAACCATAGTAGGTGAATATGGATTGGGGCTAAGAAATGAAAGAGGAAGCCGCCTGGTAGAGTTTTGCACAGAGCATAACTTAATCATAGCTAACACCTGGTTCAAGAATCATGAAAGAAGGTTGTTTACATGGAAGAAACCTGGAGATACTAGAAGGTATCAGATAGATTATATAATGGTAAGACAGAGATTTAGGACCCAGGTTTTAAATTGTAAGACATTTCCGGGGGCAGATGTGGACTCTGACCACAATCTATTGGTTATGAACTGTAGATTAAAACTAAAGAAACTGAAACCAGTTGGGAATTTAAGGAGATGGGACCTGGATAAACTGACTAAACCAGAGGTTGTACAGAGTTTCAGGGAGAGTATAAGGGAACAATTGACAAGAATGGGGGAAAGAAATACAGTAGAAGAAGAACGGGTAGCTTTGTTGGATGAAGTGGTGAAGGCAGCAGAGGATCAAGTAGGTAAAAAGACGAAGAGCTACTAGAAATCCTTGGGTAACAGAACAAATATTGAATTTAATTGATGAAAGGAGAAAATATAAAAATGCAGTAAATGAAACAGGCAAAAAGGAATACAAACGTCTCAAAAATGAGATCGACAGGAAGTGCAAAATGGCTAAGCAGGGATGGCTAGAGGATAAATGTAAGGATGTAGAGGCTTATCTCACTAGGGGTAAGACAGATACTGCCTACAGGAAAATTAAAGAGACCCTTGGAGAAAAGAGACCCAATTGTATGAATATCAAGAGCTCAGACGGAAACCCAGTTCTAAGCAAAGCAGGGAAAGCAGAAAGGTGGAAGGAGTATATAGAGGGTTTATACAAGGGCGATGTACTTGAGGACAATATTATGGAAATAGAAGAGGATGTAGATGAAGATGAAATGGGAGATATGATATGCGTGAAGAGTTTGACAGAGCACTGAAAGACAGGAGTCGAAACAAGGCCCCAGGAGTAGACAACATTCCATTAGAACTACTGACGGCCTTGGGAGAGCCAGTCCTGACAAAACTCTACCATCTGGTGAGCCAGATGTATGAGACAAGCGAAATACCCTCATACTTCAAGAAGAATATAATAATTTCAATTCCAAAGAAAGCAGGGGTTGACAGATGTGAAAATTACCGAACTAGCAGTTTAATAAGTCGCGGCTGCAAAATACTAACGCGAATTCTTTACAGACGAATGGAAAAACTAGTAGAAGCCGACCTCGGGGAAGATCAGTTTGGATTCCGCAGAAATACTGGAACACGTGAGGCAATACTGACCTTACGACTTATCTTAGAAGAAAGATTAAGGAAAGGCAAACCTAAGTTTCTAGCATTTGTAGACTTAGAGAAAGCTTTTGACAATGTTGACTGGAATACTCTCCTTCAAATTCTGAAAGTGGCAGGGGTAAAATACAGGCAGCGAAAGGCTATTTACAATTTGTACAGAAACCAGATGGCAGTTATAAGAGTCGAGGGACATGAAAGGGAAGCAGTGGTTGGGAAGGGAGTGAGACAGGGTTTTAGCCTCTCCCCGATGTTATTCAATCTGTGAATTGAGCAAGCAGTGAAGGAAACAAAAGAAAAATTTGGAGTAGGTGGTAAAAGCCATGGAGAAGAAATAAAAACTTTGAGGTTCGCCGATGGCATTATAATTCTGTCAGAGACAGCAAATGCCTTGGAAGAGCAGTTGAACGGAATGGACAGTGTCTTGAAAGGAGGATATAAGATGAACATCAACAAAAACAAAACGAGGATAATGGAATGTAGTCGAATTAAGTCGGGTGATGCTGCGGGAATTAGATTAGGAAATGAGACACTTAAAGTAGTAAAGGAGTTTTGCTATTTGGGGAGCAAAATAACTGATGATGGTCGAAGTAGAGAGGATATAAAATGTAGACTGGCAATGGCAAGGAAAGCGTTTCTGAAGAAGAGAAATTTCTTAACATCGAATATAGATTTAAGTGTCAGGAAGTCGTTTCTGAAAGAATTTGTATGGAGTGTAGCCATGTATGGAAGTGAAACATGGACGATAAATAGTTTGGACAAGGAGAGAACAGAAGCTTTCGAAATGTGGTGCTACAGAAGAATGCTGAAGATTAGATGGGTAGATAACATTACTAATGAGGAGGTATTGAATAGGATTAGGGAGAAGAGAAGTTTGTGGCACAACTTAAATTGAAGAAGGAATCGGTTGGTAGGACATGTTCTGAGACACCAAGGGATCACCAATTTAGTATTGGAGGGCAGCGTGGAGGGTAGAAATCGTAGAGGGAGACCAAGAGATGAATACACTAAGCAGATTCAGAAGGATGTAGGTTGCAGTAATTACTGGGAGATGAAGAAGCTTGCACAGGATAGAGTATCATGGAGAGCTGCATCAAACCAGTCTCAGGACTGAAGACCACAACAACAACAACAAAGAGTTGGAACTTAGCACGGCCGCTGATGACCGCGCAGTTGAGCGCCCCACAAACCAAACATCATCATCCTCAAAATGTTGAGGAACCTATCCTTGTAACTCTTTCAAGGCCACAATTAATTCTTCAAACCTGATGTTTTCTTTAACACTACTGAGCTCAGGGCACTGGACTGTCTTTTTCAGAATGTGTCCCTTCTTCAACACGATTTTCTTTATAAATGCATCCAATAAGAAAGAAGCAATGTTTTACTGTTGGCATGTGTGCAGTCAAGTTCACTTAAAATGCGAAATCTACACTCCATTCCGGATGTTCTAATTTTCGTTTCTGCACTCCTTTTTCCTTTCTAAATTCAACAGTAGCGAGTTTTAAATCGAAAAATTGTTCTAGGCATGCCCCTGGGCTTCACCTACATAGTTTGCAGTAACATATGAAATCTTCATACTCTTTGTTCTCTTTCATTGAAAACTGTCGCAGCCGACGATGGAACAATGTTTGTGACCATTTTACCATTCGTACCGCCGGTCGAGGTGGCCGAGCGGTTCTAGGCGCTACACTCTGGAACCGCGCGACCGCTACGGTTGCAGGTTCGAATCCTGCCATGGGCATGGATGTGTGTGATGATCTTAGGTTAGTTAGGTTTAAGTAGTTCTAAGTTCTAGGGGACTGATGGCCTCAGATGTTAAGTTCCATAGTGCTCAGAGCCAATTGAACCATTTTTTGAACCATTCGTATCACCAATTTCTTCCTGTCCTCCAGGCCTGCAAATTTAGCACAAAGTGCTTTTTAATGTACAAAACAATGAATCCCTTCTGTCGATCTTTGTAATGTTTTCTCTTTCATTGTCAACTAATTATTTAAATCCTTTTTGCATGGTATTGTAACGTCGTTTCTTGGCATACGCACTATCTGACACTTATGTGAACTGAAAATGCTCATACCTGTCTTCTATAAGGGGGTTTGTTTGTGTTGTTGCCCCGGATGATAATTAGACGAAATATTTGTCAGGATTTTTAAGCGGTGGGTCCTTGAGGTACGGCAATACGCAAACACGAGAAGTAAGTTTAAACAGTTTTATTAACAAAGGCGGATTATAAAACACGCACGCTACGCGTACCCATCATCACTGTGTCTGACATCCTAATTACTGTCGTATCGAAAGGCTCCATGGTGAGCTAAGGAAAGTGACATATTCGCGCCCAAGGCCGCGGTAATTAATACGGCGCGCTGCGGACGGCGGCCAGTGGTGTATTCGCCGCGTCGCCCTCGGCCAGACACACGTGTACTGACCAAGCAAGTTGTCAGCATTCTAGATAGGCCGGCTGGCGAGCGCGTGTTACGTACCGTACGGCTGCATGGAACCCGTAGACCCTTACATCACTCTCCCCAGAGAAAAAGAGCAACCATAGGTGGCTCAAAACGACCTCCTGGGCGTTATGAATCTATTTCGCCATTTGTGGCATCAGAAAGCATCGCAACATCTGCAGACACAGTAACGTTCGGCACAGAGAAACGTGCCTTCAGGATGACAATTTCATACATGGCAAATGCTGTTGACAAAAGACAAATTAATAAAAGCAATAAAAACACAATACTGACAATCAAGTATGCATTAACATTACTGGATGAATCGAAGGACTTAATTCTATTTGCTGTTTCGATGAAGTTTAACTCTATATTGGAAGAGATTACGTTTTCATGGATTTCCTTAATTAAATCATTGTCTTCAGAAAAAATGATAAGGAATGCTTTCCTTATATTAATATGTACGAGTATGAATCATTGTAATAGACAGATAACATTCTCGTTAATGGCAAATGCCCAGTTGCATGAAATGTAGTTGGCAATGTACTAGGCATATCAAATAGTTCACATGATAAATAACAATGTATGGCATTCAAGATTAATCCACTATTATTCAGCTTGAGTGTAAAGGGTAGCTCAGGTGTATCATAATTTTTACATGTAAATGTGTGTATGTGTTCAAATGTGTGTGAAATCTTATGGAACTTCACTCCTAAGGTCATCAGTCCCTAAGCTTACACACTACTTAACCTAAATTATCCTAAGGCCAAACACACACACCCATGCCAGAGGGAGGACTCGAACCTCCACCGGTACCAGCCGCTTAGTTCATGACTCTAGCGCCTTGTAAATGTGACATCAAGGGTGGAGCTAAGTGAGAAAATTATACCTTCAGAACATCATTTAAGAAATGGATGATAAAGATGCGTTAAAATTCTAGGGCAATCATCTCTTGGGGGATGATTCTTTCTCACAGCTGTACACTCTTACTGTCTAAGAATACTGCCGATTTAAGGCTAATTAACTTGTGACTACGTTTATACATATGCAAATCATTTTCGACACAAAATATTTTCGATCCTTGCTGATCAGCAGATAATCATTCAGTACGTACTTTACATGAATACCTACCTGTCTCCATTTCACTCGGTAAGTATAAATCTTATACATTTCAAAATTATGCTTTGATCTAACAATGGGAATAGAAACAATAACAGTTAATTCATGTTCAATCATTAAAGAGTGTGTTGTGGTTAACTTATAGTAAGCATATAAATTGTAAGAGTTAACAGGGTAAATCACAGTATAGGTTGCATCTAGCTTTCGTTCAATTGATAGTAGGATCTGTTAAAATTGTTCTGGATGTAGTAGTACAATGCTCAAATAATCATTTGAACTACTTTCTAAGGCTGTTCTTAAGTTAAGGGCATCAATTCTAGCATCCTCAACAAAAGATTGTTTAAATCTAAGTGTGCACTCACAGCGTTTAATCCTTGGAATAGTTCTTGGATATTTGCGTTCATTTCATTACGAATTACATGGAAATGAGAGATAAATTGCTTTACAATCTGTTCAATGAAAACTGTGTGGTTAGTAATGGTTCTTTGCATATTCTTTAATACAATAATTTCATTAGAGAGGTTAGTTGAATCTGTACTGGACTGTTGTTCAAGAGCTAATATTTTGCCTTTAACTTCCAGTAGATCTCGACTAGTTAAAGTACCAAATACAGTATGAAGGATACTCCTTCCAAAATCAAACCGGGCACGTTTATGCCTAATTAAAGTTATGTGTGGTAAAAGCTTTAAAAAACAGTAAATCTCTACCCATTTCCAAAATTGTATCATTACCCTTAACAGAACGAATTAGATCAATCTGCTTCTTTACAGAACTGAACTGTTGCTGGATTTCACTCAAATTGCACTTGAGGACAAGTTTTGCATTAGTTGTTGAAACTTCCATGTCTGATAGTGGTTCAAACAAAACACCTGTACTCTGTGGTATTATTACTACATCATTAGTAGAATACGCTATCATAGAAAACATTAGAATAAAAATGAACATGGTTAATTAGTTCTAAATACTAGAGTTAACGATAAATATAAAATAAATGAGTTTCTTGTGGTAACCTGTGGAATAAAAGGTTTAATTTCACTGTGCACTCGTGCAATAGCTTCAATACTAAATTTTCACAACACATTCACATAAGCACATGGCTGAAATAAACACAAGCATTGCACTCTCACACACTACACACGTTTACGCAGATTATAGGGGTGTCTGGAACAGGATTGCTCAGAACGTAGTGATGCCTAAGCCTCGAAGTCTGTACTGCGACCTCTCGATTCTCGCTTCCTGGGTTTGAGAACAGCAGGTATGCCTCTCGGTCGGTCCTCGTTGTCTTGCGATAGTAGAGGAGATCTACCCAGAAATGGCTTTACACGATTGACATGAACGACAATCGAACGAAAGGACAATTGGAGCTTAAGAGTGACTGGTGACAACACCTCCAAGATCGGGTATGGTCCGTTCCAAAACTTCTTAAGCCTTTTTGACTTAACTCTAATTTAACATCACATTGCTCAGATACACAACATCTCCAACTCGATACCGTGGCCCTGCCGCTTGGCAGTTGTGTTGTCTTGCTTGATGAAGAAAATATTGATGATTTCTATGTATCACTCCCCTCCATGCTTCCTTTAGCTTGCGTGCTAGATCCCTTACATGTTCATTGCTGATTCTAGCAGGCGATCCTGCAAAGTCCAAGGGTGAATTCGTTCTTCTTCCATAGACGATCTCATCTGAACTGAGGCCAGTTGAGTTGTGCATTCTGGCACTGTAACAACTTTCCAAGTATGGTAAACATACATCCCAACTGTCGTGTTTGCTGCTCAAAAAATGGCTAACCATTTTAATAATTGTTCTGTGGACTCACTCGACTCTTCCATTTCCTTCAGGGTGCGCTGGTGTAGTACTTAACTGAGTTATTTGCATGAGCTCACAAGTCTGTTTAAGTAATTCACTCATAAAATTCGTTCCTTGATCACTAATTATACTTAATGGTGATCCGATCTTAAGAGTCCATTCTTTTACAAAAACTTTAGCTACAGTCTCAGCACTCTGATCAGGTATCGGTATCACAAGAAGGAATCTAGAGGAATGAGCTAACATTGTCAATATGTATTTGTTTCCATCTTTAGTCTTAGGCAACGGTCCTATGACATCTAGTCCTACTTGTTCAAATGGTTCACTTGTCTCTGGCAGTTCTGGCAATGTTGCTCTACTCTTTCCTACATTATTCTGTCCGTTACAGGAATCACATTGTGAAACAAACTCGAAAACGTCAACTTTGCGGCTCGGCCACCAAAACATTTGATCTATTTTAATGTTTGTTGCTTTTTATCACAATGTCCTGATAATAAAGAATCGTGTTGTTCTCTCATGATTTGCTCTTTCATGCTTTCTGGAATAACTAGGCGGTTTCCTTTACTAGTGATTTTGTACAATAATCCATCTATTTCAACAAAACATTGATCATTTTTCCATAGTTTGTATTGTGGATTTTCTTCTTGAGCTGCCTTTAACTCTTCTTCTAGACTTATCGTAACACAAACATTGACTGTTTGGCTCATTGCATCAACATTCACATGTTGTTTACCAGGTCGGTGAATAACCTTAAATTGGTACTCACTCAGTCTTATGCCCATTTTGTTAATCTGGAACTTGGATCCTTAAAGATCAATAACCATTTAAGTGTGGCATCATTTGTAATAACTGTAAATTCTCTTCCTGTTAAGAAACACCTGTTATGTGTTATACCAAGAACCAAAGCACAGAGCTCCTTCTCAGCAGTAGCATAATTACATTCTGCTTTGTTTAATTGTCTAGAAGCAAATGAGACTGAATGTTCATGAACATCATCTTCTTGAGACAAGATTGCATCTGTGGCAAAATTGGATACATCTGTTGAAATAATAAAAGGTTTACTGAAATCGGGATAGGCTAACACTGGGGCTGTGGTTAGAGCAGTTTTGCATTCTGTTGACCAATTAAATGTGGTTCCTTTCTTCAGTGGCTGTGTCACTGGACATGCTATATTCGCATAACCGGCTATAAATCGTCTGTAGAAATTTGACAATCCCAAGATTGATTGTAGTTCTTTCAAATTCTGTGGTTCAGGAAAATTCTTTACATCTTCAATTAATTTTGAATCAGGTCGAACACCTTCACTAGTTATAACATGACCAAGATAGTTAACTTTACTTTATGCAAAATGGCATTTATCTATTGATAAAGACAGGTTTGCCCTTCTTATACGCTCAAAAACAGCTTGTAGTGTCTCAGTATGCCGCTTTCTGTTTTCACCAAAAATCATTACATCATCAACGTAAACAGGTGATTGTGATGGGGTGAGCCCTCGTAAAACTGAATCCATCAGGCGTTGAAACGTAGCTGGAGCATTAAGAAATCCAAATGGAGTACGAAGATACTTGTATACTCCTGTTTCTATCACAAATTAGTTTTTGCTTGATCATCCGCATGCACTGTTAACTGGTGATAACCACTTGTTAAATCACGTACGGAAAAGATTCGACATCTGCCCAAGTAATCCAAGGTTTCCACTAAATTTGGTAAGGGGTAAATGTCGGGTGTGGTCATAGCATTCAAAGATCGGTAATCAACACAAAAACGGAACTGCGGTTCTTCAGAAATTGATTGCTTCTTTACAATTACAAGAGGTGAACACCACGGTGGGTCTGAGGGATCTCTTAGTTTTATAATTCTTGCTTGTAATTGTTATTTAAACATGTCTTCTACCAACTCTCTTTGTCTGAATGGTATTCTGTAAGGTTTCTTTGTGATTGGGGCTGCATTCCCTGTAAGAATTCGATGCTGAACTAAATGAGTGACACGTAAATGTGCACGTTTTCGGAATCTGCATACTCCAACAAAACAGGCGCTAAAATCTTCTGTTCATCAGCTGTAAAATGTTCTATCTTTATCTAAATCTTGCGCTGCAGTTCATTATTAACTTCGTCTCCTCGTTGTAATTTTGTGGTACTGTTACAAAAAATTACGCCACTTTTACTTACGTTCGACACTTCAGTAACTTTCGTTCCTCGCAGCAGAACAACATTCTCATTGCTCATATTCGTTACTGTAACCAGAACTTTTGCGACATTCTGTCTCACCATTGTAGCGACACCTACACTTCTGACAACATAACAATGCGTTGTAACCAGTAACTCACCTTTCTCAGATCGCTCAATTAATAACGAAGTTCCCTCCTTCCATCGGGGTGACTTCACTTCAACGTAGATTGTCTTTCCTGCTGCCCTTGGCATTTGATGACGATGATCAATTTGAACATCGACTCGGACGGTTTGAACTGATATATCGTTTTGGCGGTCCATTCCCACGACGTCAGTATCGCTGCTCCTTTGAGTACGATCTCAAGAATGATTTCCTAGGTTGTAGTTGCTACGGCCTAGTCTGATCTTTCTTTCTGCGACAAATATCTCTGCCTCGCTAGTGGTGAATAAATCAAATTCAAGTGCACTGTCATAATGCGTATCGTTATTTGAAACCACTTGCATCCTTGGTGTGTATTTATCTTTATCTTTATTTTCACCTTCATCTTGGCCTTGGCCGAGAATTAATACTATGTCAACTTCTCCATAGTTACGTAGCTTTCCTCCATTTAACCCTCGCACGGCAGTTTCAATTTATCCCGTTTTTCTATGCCACACCACATTAATGAGGTCTGTGCTCCTGTGTCAATAAGTAGTTTGATGTTTCTCCCACGATATACAGCACCTATCACGAAGTCATTTTCGGTCTGATTTTCGCTGGAACTAACATGAATCACTGTCTCCGGCAAGGGGCGGACGGAGTGGTGGCCCATATGTCCCCGTACTCGTTTAAAGATCTGGCAGATTGTCTGTTGTTCGCATTACCTTTCTTCTTGTTGCGACAATCTCTCGAAACATGACCCTGCATCCCACAATGATAGCAGATTCGTTTCTCATTACAATCCTTACGCTTGTGACCCAGCTTATTGCATCTGTAGCGTTGTACTGTTGTGTTGAAAACTCTGCGTTCTTGTTTCTACATCTCATTCGGTCGTCTTAGTGCTCCAGTGAAACCAACAGCTGATTCTGCTACTTCTTGAAACGTTTTACATCGTGCCAATCTAACTGGTTTGCTTACTTCCTCTCCTTGAATGTGCCAGGGCTCTCTGGTGGGCTTCGAAAAACTGAAAGCGATTTTCATTTTCATCTTCTACTACCTCGTACGTTTGAGCGTTGATGTTTCTAATTCTGTCGGCAAACTGCTCGATAGATTCGCCTCGTCGCAATCGCAAACTGTAAAGCTGCTCTCTGTAAATCTGATCGCGTTTTTACGTTTAAATCTCTAAACAACAATCGTTCTAAATTCATTGTAATCTTCTGTTTTCACGCAAGTAGGCTCCGCCCTAATGAAATCTTGTGCCGCTCCCTGAATTCTTAATTTGGCAACCACTAGCTTATTGGAATCTGTCCATTAACAGGGCGACACCTTCAAGTTTACGAAAAAACACCTTCACATCATCATCGGGTTTCCCGCTAAACGCTGGTACTGATGGCAATAATGAAAAATTCTTTATTGTAGTTGTACCTGTACAGCATGAACTGTCATTTGACAAGTCTTTCGGAATGTTAGCTTCTTTCTGCTTTTAACTGCCAAATCTCTTCTTGCAGTTCATTAATAACAGTTTGTAGATCGACAACGTTTCTCTGACTGGATTGCAACATTTTGTCTAATTTAACGCCAATGAGTCACTCAAATGTAAAATAAAAATCCATCAGTGCGTTTCGTATTCTAGCCAAATTGGAGTAGACCAACCTGAATTCCAGCAATGGATGTCCCCGCATAGTCAGAAGATGTTCATGCTGCTGCTGCTGCTGCTCAAAGTTCACATTGTGCTGCACCTCTTCAGAACTGTAGATTTTCCATAACTATCTCCATGCTGACTCCACTTCTATAAGAGGGTTTGTTTGTGTTGTTGCCCCGGATGATGATTATACGAAATATTAGTCAGGATTTGTAAGCGGTGGGTCCTTGAGGCACGGCAATAGGTGAACACGAGAAGTAAGTTTAAACAGTTTTATTAACAAAGGCGGATTACAAAATACGCACGCTACGCGTACCCAGCATCACTGTGTCTGACATCCTAATTACGGTCGTATCGAAAGGCTCCATGGTGAGCTAAGAAAAGAGACATATTCGCGCCCGAGGCCGCGATAGTTGATACGGCGCGCTGCGGACGGCGGCCAGTGGCTTACTACTGCATCGCACTGCGGCCAGACACACGTGTACTGACCAAGCAAGTTGTCAGCATTCCAAATAGGCCAGCTGGCGAGCGCGTGTTACGTACCGTACGGCTGCGTGCAACCCGTAGACCCGTACACTTCTGTCATTCCCATTCGTTTTAAATGGTTCCGACGCCAGATCGTTAGACTGCTTCCTTTGTACAAATAGCCACTGGATCAGCGAAGGTCTTTCATACCACGAATAAATAGCGAAGGTTAAAAAGTGCTGACAGCACAGTTCTGCCGAGCTGAAGACAGTTGTGCCGCAGCGCAATGCTAAAAGAAATGGCACGCTGTACCGGGTACTTCCGAGACGGACCGAGCAAGGCCGAGTGACAGGTCGAGAGCGCACCGTGTCCCGCACACGCTACACACGTGAAGTTGGGCACACCGTGGCTGGCTCTGCTCCTTTTCTCTTAGTAGTTCATTTTAAATCATTAGAGGTTGTTTCTTCTTGTTCAAAGTTTGTATCAAAATTGCACGTTTCTCGTTGCTTGTCTATAAATCAAGTTCAGAACAATCGGCTCCAAATTTGTCACACAGTGAATATGTGCCATTTCTGGAATACCCAAAACTTATTTTGTAGTTATGTCGCCAAAATCTTACTGTTTCTTCGTTCCACACATTTATGAGGCAACAAACATAATGTAGGCAAGTTTTTGCTAACATGAACGTTGAGCATGTCGTGCATACGATTTAAAAGTTGAAAATGTAACGAGTAAGAATCAGTAGTAGTAAGCAAACAAGCACTGTTGTTGGAATATAGCTTCGTCAGCTATCGATGCAAATACAGCAAAAGAGATACAAATGGATTACGAAAGCATCTTTTTCACGTTATTACTTCTCATCACGGTTATCTAAAATGTATAAACAAAAAAAAAGTTATTTTTATGAGAGCAAATGCGTCGTATTGCGGTAGTGGATCAAACATCCACTTTAGACCAGAAAAACGTTTAAGAACCCCGTCCTGACACTATATTATTAGAGGTAAAAAAAAAACCATCGCGTTCAAACGACAGAAATTACGTTCAAAAGCAATCGTAAACAGTCTCCATGTAAACAATAGATGTTTTAGGGCATCTAATATGGCGGCGCGGGCTCCAAAAGAACGTACTGCGTATGTCTGTAACGCTATCTTCCCATATTTTTATCTCCACGAAAATAACATCGACAACCATCCTTTTGGTCAAATAATTCTGAATTCACATTTCCTCCCCATTTAGAAAAGATTCTTGCTAGAACAGCCAGAGACAGCGGTCAAATGGTCACGCATGTGTGAGTCTTGTGTGTATAACTGTATGAATATATGTGTGTGTGTGTTTTGCTTCCTTGCAGAAGAAGGCTTTGGCTGAAAACTTATGTGAACACTCTTTTCGTCGTGTCTGCCTGTTGCTTGGCACGCGAGTAGAAAATTTATCCGTTTCATAGTATAGTTATTCCCTCATGAAATTTGTTGCAAATAACCCGCTGCACTTCAGCGGGAACAATGATCTACGTAATTGTAATACCAGGAGAGAAAAATGGCGTTCATTACGCCACATTAAGGTGGCCTGCAACAAAACAGGGGTTCACAACGCTGCAACTAAAAGTTTCGATTACTTACCCACTGATATAAAATGCCTAACAGCAAAGTAAAATCTCCTCCTATTACTCAGAAGATTATTTATTACCGTAATCTGTAAATGGTGATGGGTAAATATTACTGACTAACATCTACCTTTAACTGAAAAGACGAAAAAAAACCTAAAAGATAATCGGCATGGAGGCATATTTTTTTTAAAAAAAAAAAAAAAAAACGATGTCAGTATATAATGACTCGTTCCACATCATTACTATTTATCGTGCAAATCATACGTGGAACATGGAACTGACTAAGTAACTAACTAACAGTTGGAATATCACAAAGCATGGTATAGGCTTATACACCTTAAAAATCTCAAAATGAAATTCAACAATAAAATCAAGCAGATGATTAAAGTAAATGTAATCTACATTCCAGTTGAGCTATGTTTGGTTATTCCTCAAAAACTGACAGAGTCACTGAGGAGAAATATCCCGGGAAAAGAAGCAAATAGGTTACTATTGGAAAGGTAAAATCAAATGGCTCTAAGCACTATGGAACTTAAGTTCTGAAGTCTTCAGTCCCCTAGACTTAGAACTACTTAAAACTAATTAAACTAAAGACATCACACACAGGCAGGATTCGAACCTGTGACCTTAGTGGTCGCGCGGTTCCAGACTGAAGCGCCTAGAACCCCTCGGCCACAGCAGCCGGCCCGTAGCAGCAGCGTGGTTCCGGATTGAAGAGCCTAGAACCGCTCGGTCACAGAGGCCGGCTTTGGAAAGGTAGGCCTTCATCTTACACAGGTCAGGATGTCATTACCAATAAATTCCTTACATACATGTTAAATCGAAATATCCATTCTACGGTGTCTTAAACGTTTGAGACCATTACTTTAAGCACATTTATAGGAATTCACAATACTGGAGGAGTTTAAAAAATTAAATCTTTTTTATCTTGTAAATTGGTATTATTGGCCACACACTGACAGACGCATCATAAGTAAGCTTTCAAAGTGAGAAGATGTCTAAAACTACAGTGAAACTAATGCACTGAAAATCTAATAAAACAAGAACTATAGCCTGCATGGAAATATGCCTCTATGCAGATCTGTCTCCGACATTTCAATAATCGTTCACTTTATTGACATGGGCAAGATCGATAGCATGTCTTGCTTCTTTCCTCATTGCACACGTTTATGGTCTAGCAAAGAACCCGCAGGTAAGTTTTTGCGAACGTGAACATTAAAAATGTTGCGCATAGAGTTGAAAGCTGAAAATGAACGAACAAGAAGCAGTAAGAGTAAGCAAACAAGCATTGGTTTCGGAGTTCCAGCTTCGTTTGTTATCGATACAAATACAGTAGAAGTGGAATTAAATGGATTACGAAAGCATGCTTCTCTTCTTGCTTATTCGAAATATGTCAACATAAACGAGTTACATTAACAAAGCCAGGAAAACGTTCGAAATTGCCTTCCTGACACTATGTTATTCATGTAAGCACTGTAAATTTTAATATTTAAAACAGCTGTTGCGTGCACACGACAAAAGTAACGAACAACAAGCAATCGCAAACAGTAGTCTCCTAATGTTTTGGTCTATTTAAGATGGAGGCAGGCTTCGTCCACTGGCTTCAAAACAACGTATAGCATAAGTCTGTAGTGCCACCTCCCTTCGTGTTTTACCTCCATGTTCAGCACTGTCTGTACGTCATTGGCGTCACAGACACACTCGTGACGTCGTTGGCTGCTGATTTACACGCAGGCACGTAAGTCCACACACTTCCAGTAGCCAATTTTGACCAGAAAGTCGTTCGTGTAAAACGGGCTTCAGCACGCTACAGGACGACAACAGATTCTCAAGACTGAAAGTAATGGCAGAGGTCACACAGGGGCGAACAAAGAAATAGAGAAGAGCAAATTGACCGTCACACGTGAAATTACAATAATACGAAATAAAGAATCTTTCAAAATAAGGCAGAATCGGACAAAAATTGTAAAATGTTCCCTGAATACTGCGCCCACTTGGACTGTAGCCGTTACTGACATTAGCCAAAAAGATACATTATGTGATCCAAAGTACCCGGAGACCTGTCTGAAAATTACTTACAAGTTCGTGGCGCCTTCCATCGGTAATGCTGAAATTCAATATGATATTGGCCCACCGTTAGCCTTACTGATAGCTTCCACTCTCGCAGGCATACGTTCAATCAGATGCTGGATGGCTTCTTGAGGAATGGGAGCCCATTCTTCACGGAGTGCTGCACTGAGGAGAGGTATCGATGTCGGTCGGCGAGGCCTGCCACGAAGTCGGCGTTCCAAAACATCCCAAAGGTGTTCTATAGGATTCAGGTCAGGACTCTGTGCAGGCCAGTCTATTACAGGGATGTTATTGTCGTATAACCACTCCGCCACAGGCCGTGCATTATGAACAGGTGCTCGATCGTGTTGAAAGCTGCAATCGCCATCCCCGAATTTCTTTTCAACAGTGGGTCTGTGCCGTGATAGTTCTACGTAAAACAACAAGGGGTGCAAGCCCCTCTACGAAAAACACGACCACATTATAACACCATCGCCTCGAGTATGTAACTTCCGCAAATAACACAGAATGAAAGCGAACACAAAAAAATAAAGCGTTCCTACACAGCGTTTATATTACTATGGAAAATATTTAGCAGCAAGGTTAGTTTCAGTACATGTAGTGCTTTTAGGAATTGAAGGAGCTGGGAACAAAGTTACACGAGATATGTAACAGCTACAAAAAGTTGTAGCCTATATGTATACTCGAGAAAATAATTACATCTTCATTATTCAGACCCTACTTTTCAAATAGATTTTGGAGAATAATTTCCTAACAATCAGGAAGTTCGACGGAAAACATATAGCTGTCGGAAACAGTATGACTATCCTATATTGGCGGCCAGTAACTCCTCTTGCAAAGGCGTAGTCCGTATTCGGAGCTACAACCGTTCACATGGCTCTGAGCACTATGGGAGTTAACTTCTGAGGTCATCAGTCCCCTAGAACTTAGAACTACTTGAACCTAACTAACCTAAGGACATCACACACATCCAGCTATAACCGTGACTGCCCTCTTAAAATGACCTCTTATATCAGGATACAGTACAACGTACACTGTTTACAGTCTCCTTGTTGACTGAAGTAACTGTAGTCGACGAAAGTATTTCGCACGGGAAACAACTGCCATCTTCACTGCGTTTGATATAATAAATAAATATTTCATCATTGTCGAAACGTTACAGTTTTTGTATTATTTTAGAAGCCATGTCGAGAAGCATCTCAATGAATTTATACTAATTCACAGCACTTTCCCAGAGTCAAAAATAGTCCAGTGAGTAAACCTTTCGCTCCAAAGCACGAACATCAAAGCTTTCAAATTATTTCGTCGGATAAGATCTTTTGACAAGAAGCAATTTGAAACGTATATACTATTCCTCATAGGCCCCACTTTACACAGGAAACAATCTACATGCCTGCTTTTATACGCACATCATTTCCTGAGACCTGAGTTTTTCCTGGCGTATACAACTTTCAAATAACTTCCGGGAATTCAGCCAGGTAACACTTTCGGAGAACCGAGGTTTTAAATTTGCATGTACGCCGCCTGTCCGTTGCAGTTTGCCTTGAAAATGGCGGGGTGTTCTCCCGCCGAAATATCGGCGGTCGCTGAAAGTGTTACCTGGCTGAATTCCCGGAAGTTATTTGAAACATCATTTCCTCCTTTACTAGCCAACAATTATGTTTCTCTAATTCTGAACCCACATTGTTATCGATTCCTAATTGTAAGCTCTCTCTCTCTCTCTCTCTCTCTCTCAGAATACATTCCGAATAAGCGAACACACACCGACACGAACAAAACAGTCCAGCACCTCACAGCCATAAAACATACACAAAGCGTAGCGTAGTACACAAAATCTGATATATTGTATAATATTATAAACAAATGTTACTAGAAAAATAGATAAAACATTATTAGATTTAGCCTCTAATATTAACTTCACAGCTGCTAATCATAGCCAATACAAAGTATGTATATTCATTAATTTCCTTTGTGATTACCAATACTTCTCTTTTATCAAGAACTGCGAGAAGTATGAATATAGAACTAGCACCGAACATGAGCTCTACAAAGACTTCTATGACTTTAGTACAGACTGTGTCAAATACATGGGTATACATGTATTCAACAACGTGTCAGAAGAATATTATATGTCATGTAGATAATCTGGTGGGCTTTAAGACTAAATTGAAGAACTTTCTGTTGGGCAACTCCTTCTACTCTACTGATGAATGCCTTAACACAAAATTGAAAAATATTTTCGATTACTTTCCAGTGAGCCTAATCACTATAATACAATAAGCTATCGTAAACCTAAGACCATTCATTGTATAACATTTAAATTATATTAAATGTACATCTTTGGCTTCTTTCCATATCCAGAGAGGCATCACCTCAGGATCCGTGGAATACGTCAAATACAATATAACAATGAATATTGTTTGGTCTAAAAGCGAAAGAATGTGCAAGTAAGAGAAAAATGTACTATATTTTCAACACAGTCATCATCTAGAAATCCGGAGGTGAAAATTATTGGACTTCAGCACATCAAAATTACTGTAAACAGTTTTAAAAGAAGAAAGTAATTGCTGTCTCCTGAAATTAGCCACGAGTATTCAGTGTTTTAGGTTGACTCAGAGTTTAGCAGGAAATAATATTCTGCGAAATAGCTACACCGGGATCAGAATAACAAAGTGGCTGATAGCTAAGTGTTTGCAGCATAACTGCCATAGCGTCATTGGGCATCATTGTCAGATCGCTCTCCGGCTTCAGGTAGCAGCAATAATCACCATAACACAGAAGTGGAAATTAGTATAAAAACATGGATATTTATAGGAAAATAAATATTATCGGTTGGACTAGTTATGCTCATTATATATGTATAGGATGAGATTCAATATACTGGCAAATGCAGTCAAATGGTGTCGCATTTGATATCAGTAGTACGGTACGTAACAAGACATAAACGATTCAAATGGTAGAGGGTAGAACTCAGTAAAAGGTGGTCGGCAAGTGCTCTACCAACTGAGCTACTCGAGCACGACTCGCGCCCCGTCCTCACAGCTTTATTTCTGGTAGAGCAAGGCAAAGGTCCCGAGTTCGAGTCTCGGTCCGGCACACAGTTTTAATCCGCCAGGAAGTTTCATATCAGCGCACACTCCGCTGCAGAGTGAAATCTCATTCTGGAAACATCCCCCAGGCTATGGCTAAGCCATGTCTCCGCAATATCCTTTCTTTCAGAAGTGCTAGTTCTGCAAGGTTCGCAGGAGAGCTTCTGTAAAGTTTGGAAGGTAGGAGACGAGGTACTGGCAGAAGTAAAGCTGTGAGGACGGGGCGTGAGTCGTGCTCGGGTAGCTCAATTGGTAGAGCACTTGCCCGCGAAAGGCAAAGGTCCCGAGTTCGAGTCTCGGTCCGGCACACAGCTTTAATCTGCCAGGAAGTTTCAAGACTCGAATTGTTCGAACAGTTTATGTCACACTTCGGGAAATCTCAGGTTCTGTTCGATCTTTTGATCGGCATGCAATTTAGTGACTTTTGTTGATACTATCACAACGACCAAACTTATCGTTTTTAATGCACTACGAACTTTAATAATAACTGTGGAACACTGACTGAAATATCCTCTACAGTGCAGATTTATTCGTAACAACAGTAACTAATAAATAAAAGATTACAATCGTGATTCTGTTCAGTTTCCGACTTTCCTCTCGTCTTACGATTAGTGACGTGCGATGGCACTTTTCCAAGGTGGGTCTTGCCGCTGTATTTCAGTCTCGTGATAAAAATTACAGTCACCTTAACACGATATATTTCCTTTGCTCGGCATATAATTCTTGATTAATTGTCTTGATTGCATCATCTGAATATTGCTGTCTTGTTTCCAAACTGATTGATATCTGGTAAAGTTTTTATCAGTTATTCTAATACATGAACAGGGATTGAATTTCTCATTTACAACCTATTTGGTAAATCATTACCTCCTCTCATAAACAAATAAAATATTATACGTGCTCGGTCAAGTAACAGTTTTGTTGGACGAAATTTTCGTCTTTGTCTGTTACCTTTACTTAAATATCAACATAAATGTGTATATATCCACATGCAGTACATCGGTAGTGTATGAGAACTGGTATCATAAGTCTGTTGGAACACAATAGGAGTATGTGCAGTGGTAGGATTTAATGCTATTTCCTTCAGAGTTTCAAGAAATTTTCAAAATTTGAGCAGAGCCACTTTTGCTGTGGCTATGTAGTAGCTTCTAGTGTATCCCTTACATTCACGCCGCGCGAGTCAAATGACACGTGACTGTTAGAACAACCTCAGTACTGTATCGGTTGATGCGCCATATCGGAAAATCTCGAACGCGTTCGAACGCTGTTATCGTTTGCTCAGTCGTTGTCCCATTTATCACTATTAAGACAGACGATAACTGGAGCCAACAACGCAACTGCTGTAATTCTTTTCTAAATTTCAAATGGCCCATTCAGTCAGGTGAAAAATTCTGAAACATGAAACAAGATTAAATTTTAATTGCTTCATATGTATGAAATGAACATATGGAAACTTTTAACTTTAATATACCGTAACACCTACAACCATCAAAAAGAAACGTAAAGTATATCTATTCAAAAAAGCTGATCAAAATGCTCTCAACGCTTTTTTAAGAGACAGTCTTCACTCCTTCCGATCTTATCATACAAGTGTAGAAAAGTTGTGGAATGTTTTCAAATAGATAGTATCAACAGCAACTGAGAGATATATACCCCATAAATTAATAAGTGATGGTACTGATCCCCCATGGTACACACAACGGGTCAGATCGTTGTTGCAGAAGCAACGAAAAAAGCATGCCAAATTTAAAAGAACGCAAAATCCGCAAGATTGGCAAAGTTTTACAAAAGTTCGAAATATAGCGCGTACTTCAATGCGAGATGCTTTTAATAATTTCCACAACGAAATTCTGTCCTGAAATCTAGCCGAAAACTCAAAGAGATTCTGGTCATACATAATGCACACCAGTGGCAAGACGCAATCAATGCCTTCACTGCGCGATAACAACGGTGAAGTCACTGATGACAGTGCCACTAAAGTAGAGTTATTAAACACGGTTTTACGAAACTCCTTCACCAAAGAAGACGAAGTAAATATTCCTGAATTCCAATCAAGAACAACTGCCAAGATGAGAAACATAGAAGTAGACATCCTCGGTGTAACAAAGCAACTTAAATTAGTTAATGAAGGCAAGGCCTCCGGTCCAGATTGTATACCAGTCAGGTTCCTCTCAGAGTATGCTGAATAGCTCCATGTTCAGCAATTATATACAACCACTCGCTCACAGAAAGATCCGTACCTAAAGACTGGAACATTGCTCAAGTCACACCAATACCAAAAAGGGAAGTAGGAGTACAGGTCTATATCACTAACGTCGATTTGCAGTAGGTTCAAATGGCTCTGAGCACTATGGGACTCAACTGCTGAGGTCATTAGTCCCCTAGAACTTAGAACTAGTTAAACCTAACCAACCTAACGACATCACAAACATCCATGCCCGAGGCAGGATTCGAACCTGCGACCGTAGCGGTCTTGCGGTTCCAGACTGCAGCGCCTTTAACCGCACGGCCACTTCGGCCGGCATTTGCAGTAGGGTTTTAGAACATATGCTGTATTTGTACATTATGAAGTACCGCGAAGAAAATAATTTATTGAAACACAGTCAGCACAGATTCATAAAATATCATTCTTTTGAAACACAAATAGCTCTTTATATTCATGAAGTAATAAGTGGTATCGACAGGGTATGTTAAATTGATCCCACATTTTTAGATTTCCGGCTTTCGACACTGTTCCTCACAAGCGTCTTCTAACCAAACTGCGTGCCTACGGAGTATCGCCTCAGCTGGGCGACTGCATTCGTGGTTTCCTGTCAGAAAGGTCACAGTTCGTAGTAACAGACGGAAAGTCATAAAGTAAAACAGAAGTAATATCCGGCGGTCCGTAAGAAAGTGTTATAGACCCTCTGTTGTTCCTGATCTATATTATCGACATAGGAGACGATTTGAGTAGCCGTCTTAGAATGTTTGCAGATGATGCTGTCATTTACCGTCTTGTAAAGTCATCAAATGATCAAAACGACTTGCAAAATGTTTTGGATATGATATCTGTATGGTGCGAAAAGTGGCAATTGACCCTGAATAAAGAAAAGTGTGAAGTTATTCAAATGAGTACTAAAAGAAACAGCTAAATTTTGTTTACGCGATAAGTCACACAAATCTGAGGGTTGTAAATTGAACTAAATACTTAGGGACTACAATTACAAATAACCTAAATTGGAACGGTCACATAGATAATATTGTGGGTAGAGCAATCCAAAGGCTCCGATTCACTGGCAGAACACTTAGAAGGTGCAAAAGGTCTTCCAAAGAGACTGCTTACACTACGCTTGTCCTTCCTATTCTGGAGTATTGCTGTGCGGTCGTGGGATCCGCATCAGATGGGACTGACGGATGACATCGCAAAAGTACAAAGAAGGGCAGCTCGTTTTGTATTATCGCGAAATAGGGGAGATAGTGCCACAGACATGATACGTGGAGTGGCAATCATTAAAACAAAGGCGATTTTCGTTGCGACGAGATCTTCTCATGAAATTTCAATCACCAGTTTTTTACTCCGATTGCAAAAACATTCTGTTGGCACCCACCTACATAGGGAGAAATAATCATCACGATAAAATGAGAGAAATCAGGGCTCGCACAGAAAAAATTAAGTGCTCGTTTTTCTCGCGTGCCGTTCGAGAGTGGAACGGTAGAGAGACAGCATGAAGGTGGTTCATCGAACCCTGTGCTAGGCATTTTATTGTGAATAGCAGAGTAATCACGTAGATGTAGATGTAGAGAATACCTGTACACTTTTTTGTCATGAATGTAAACATATAAAACTTGTCTCATTCAAAGCAAAGCTTTTCAATAAACTAATCAGATTAAAGAACTAAACAAGTCAAAAGTGTAAACGAGAGTGATAATATGGCCCAATAGACTGTGATCTATTTCTTTTCTGTGCAATTAACCGATTTCAACCGTGGGTCATTTTCAAGGATTATTTTAAGCCATGGGTGAAATTGTCTAATAGCACGGACGATAAACAGATTACAGCCTACTTGGATCAGGTTTTGTGTGCATTCCTAAAGCATCGACTGCACACCCACCAGTGCAGGATCGTGAAACGGCATCAAGAAGGTCCTGACCCGCGCGCCAATGGGAAGAGCGGGCAGCGCCACCCCTCCAGGAAGACTGAGTTCAGGGCCCCTTGTCAACGCTGATTTGCCTAGCCGCCCATCGCCGGTCGACCCCAGTTCGCTCGTAGACTTAGAGAGTACAGGAAGAAGATAGTGAACCGTAATTGCTTGTGGGAGGCATAAGCAGAGCCTCAAGTTAAGTTATATTTATTTTATTTTTAGAAATAAAGTATTGTAATAATTTGAAAGTTTAATGTTCAGACCATTTTTGGGTTCCCGTCGCAAGCCATTGCAACTTCTCACCTTCCTTGTTTGTGTCAGTGCCCACAGTAGCCAGCAACATTTTCATTCTCAAAACACAGTGAGACCATGGGCTACAACGAAAATAAAGTTTCACAAGTGTTATCACTAAAGATCCCTTTTTACTGCCTAATTAACTTTTTACTGCCTCTTGTTGACGAGTTGCTTGGTAGACTCCTCTCGAGATTTATGGCAGATGGTTGAATTATTTTTTTCCAACATTTAGCCAAGTGGCTAGTATTGTTTAAGATACCCAAAATAAATCAAATAAATTCTGGTCATGTGTAAAGGCCGTCAGTTTGTGAGTTAACGAGCATTTCGCTCTCATTTAAGTATATAGCCGAAAGAGTCAGTCTTCAGGAATTGTGAAACGAACGCCGTCTTCCAAGACCGTTTGGCACAAAGAGCGCCGATTCGCCACGAGATGGGTAAATTCACGGGTGTCTATTGTGCCGTAGTGTGCGAGTGAGACAGACGAGAACCTATGTCATAGGGAAACCCAGGGAAGCATATGGCGGACCTAAGATCGGCCATAAAGGGAAACATTTATGAAAACTATTTAATTCTGTAGTAGTTCAGGGAATCATGCCACAGCTACTTTAATCTACCTACCTTCATAAATTTTCATGGTGAGCCCAATAAAACTTGAATATTGATCATATCTATAATAGTTTAGGATTTACTGTTAAAGTGAAATTAACAAGATTTGTAACATAGTACTGAATGCTAAAATCTGAACACTTTGGTCGATCTTAACGTTTCTATTTCATATAGAAGGGCATCATTAAAATGACAAACGTTATAAATATCAACTCTATAACTTTATTTGTTTAAAAGATATACTAAATTTAAATTATCTGTATTTTCAGTTAAGCATCAGATCATCATTTCCTCCACACAAAACACATTGAACGATGACAGCATGACACCTTATTGAATCATTAGGTAACAGAATATTAGTTGAAAAGTTAAGTGCATAATAGTTACTTTTGTTCTTTATTTATTTATCAGAAAGCACATTGGTGCAACGCTAATGGCCGTGGCATTCAAAGCTAAGAAGGAAATTGTATTGGCTTTATGTAAAAGAATTTAACGTTTACTATATAATGGACATTATTGTTACTTTATTTAGAACGTGAAAGTGGTCAAGCTTTGATTATTTAAATACGTTAAAATGTAACATAATGTAGAATAAGCTGTAGCCAATCAGATGGACGGCTTCAAGAAAGGGAACTGCACTAGTCAGTTTTCGGCTGGAGACACCAAAGGGTACAGTTCGGATGCAGACGCGAAAGCGGACGATCGGTCTTTAGGCAGCTAGGAAGTGAAACGACTTAGAAAATGTCGCGTTGTGTGGTATCGCGGGACTTAGTCTCTGAGCGGTGAGCAGCCGCGCGCCTGGTGTGAACTCTAACTTTCCGCGTAGTTAATGAGGTGCAGTAGTGGACTTGTAATTCGCGATGAGATAGTGAATGATCGAACTGTGTCAAATGGCTATGCGCTCGAGTGTAACAGTAACTCTAAATACGACCATTTCGCTATTAGTTTGCTTTCTGAATAAACATTATTCTAACCAAGTCGCAACTGTGTGGCCTACATAATTTATGGGTCGTTAATTTAGTTCCCGATATTATTATTACTGCTATAATATGTTATGTTAACTTTGCATTTCGCAAACTTGCCATCAGCCACACAATTGAACCAAAGGGTCACATGTGTCTAATTTAGGGCATGTATTGCGACACGTGCGGTTCAACCCCTAGATGAGTTTGAGCCAAGACATTTCGCCGAGGAGGAACCGCTTGTGAGCCAGACTATATTTGGGATGTTAGCTCTCAAGTTACAACAAAAATTTGTTTCAAGATGCTCATGGATGACACAGAAACTGAAACCAATTCTAGCAAAGCAAAGCAAAATTGTTTAACCCTATTTTCAAATGCTCCATTAGTATGGAAAATGCAAATTTACTGCCCTACTAAACTACTCACACCACTGCTAAGAGGAGTGAGTTAGGCATTCATGTTAGCGGCGCTGAGAAACAGCCAAAATCACTAAAATGAAGCAAGGCTCCAGGGCCTGATGGAATAACTGGCAGATTACGCAAAGAATTTGCAGCTGAGGTAGCTTCTATCTCAACCGCAATATACCGTAGATCAATTGAAGAAAAAAGCTGCGCTCACTGACTGGACACACCCGTGTAGCTGAAGGGTAGCAGAAGTGATCCACAGACTAGCATCCAAACTCACTGATGTCCATCTGTTGTAGAATCATTGAACATACTCTGATCTCAAACGTAATGCGATATCTCAAAAAGAATGACCTCCTCCATAGATTCAGAAATTATCGATCATGCAAACCCAACTTGCGTTTTTCTCATATGTCATGTTGAAAGTCGTGGATCAAGGCCGTCAGGTAACTGCTGAATTTCTCGACTTCTGAAAAGCGTTTTGATTCTGCACCGTACCGATATTACTTAACATTAGTATGATAGTGTGGGGAACCGAACAAATTTTGTGACTGGACTGAGGATTTATTGGTAGAGAGGCTGCAGTAAGTTATTTCAGATGGAGAGTCAGCCACAGAAGTACCTACTAGTAACTTCCAAAGTGCCAAAGTGAAGTGTGATGGGACTCTCGTTTTTCCTGTTGTATGTTAATAACAATTTCAAACTTTTATGAAAGGGATAGTTGCCACTCACCCTATAGCGGTGATGGTGAGTGGCACATAGGCGCAACAAAAAGACTGCCAGAAAATGAGTTTACGGCCATTAAGGTTTTCATTGAAGATAGAACATACACACTCATACTCAAACAGACGCAACTCACATACACATAACTACAGTCTCAGGCTGTTGAGACCACACTGTGAGCAGCTGCACTTGATGGGAGATGAAGATGGGTGGTAGGGGTAAGGAGGAGCATGGTGTGAGGAGGGGGAGGGATAGCTGGGTAGGATGGTAAAGTGCTGCTTGTGGGAGCATACAGGGACAAGGTGGAAAGAGGGTAGGGCAGCTAGGTGCAATCGGGAAGTTAGATGGAGGGCAGGGTGGATGGGGTTAGTGGAAAAGGGTGGTGGGATGCTGCTTTGGGAGGGGTGGGTAGGATAGTGGGTAGGATACCTTGTAGGAATGTCCTACCCACTATATTTCCCACCCCTCCCACAGTGATATCCTCAACTATCTCTACGCAACTCCTGCTCCCAACCCCTTGCCTCATGGCTCATACCCGTCTAATGAAGCTAGATGCAAGACCTGCCCCATACATCCTCCCACTACCACCTACTCCAGTTCCCTCACAAGCATAATCTATCCCATGAAAGGCCAGGCTACTTGTGAAACTAGTCATGTGATCTACAAGCTAAGCTAGAACCACTGTGCTGCATTCTACGTGGGCATGGCAGCTAACAAGCTGTTTGTCCACATGAATGGCCACCGACGAACTGTGGCCAAGTAACAGCTCAGCCAACCCTTTGCTGAGAACGCCACCCAATACAATATTCTTTATTTCAATGACTGCTTCATAGCCTCTGCCATCTGAATCCTTCCAACCAACACCAGCTTTTCTGAACTGCACAGGTGGGAACACTCCATGCAATATATCTTACATTTCCATAACCTTCCTGACCTCAACCTACGTTATTCTTTGGCCTTACGCTCTAGTCCCTTCGATGTTACCAATCCAGCTCTACACAGTCCTCTATTCCACCAATGCAACTAGTCTTTCTACCTCTCTCCTTTCCCGCTAATCCCTCTCCCCACCCTGCCTTCCATCTAAACTCTCAAATGCACCTTGCTGCCCTCTGCTCTCTCCACCTAGCCCCTGTATGCTCCCACAAGCAGTACTTTACCGTCCCACACCCCAACCTCCTCTCTCTCTCTCTCTCTCTCTCTCTCTCCCTCTCTCTCTCTCTCTCTCTCGCTGTCTCTCTCTCTCTGTGTGTGTGTGTGTGTGTGTGTGTGTGTGTGTGTGTGTGTGTATTTGTTTATGTTCTATCTCTGACGAAGGCCTTATTGACTGGAAGCTCATTTTCTGACAATCTCTTTGTTGTGCCTGTCAGTCACTCAGCATCTCCCCTATATACAGGGTTATTACAAATGATTGAAGCGATTTCACAGCTCTACAATAACTTTATTATTTGAGATATTTTCACAATGCTTTGCACACACATACAAAAACTCAAAAAGTTTTTTTAGGCATTCACAAATGTTCGATATGTGCCCCTTTAGTGATTCGGCAGACATCAAGCCGATAATCAAGTTCCTCCCACACTCGGCGCAGCATGTCCCCATCAATGAGTTCAAAAGCATTGTTGATACGAGCTCGCAGTTCTGGCACGTTTCTTGGTAGAGGAGGTTTAAACACTGAATCTTTCACATAACCCCATAGAAAGAAATCGCATGGGGTTAAGTCGGGAGAGCGTGGAGGCCATGACATGAATTGCTGATCATGATCTCCACCATGACCGATCCATCGGTTTTCCAATCTCCTGTTTAAGAAATGCCGAACATCATGATGGAAGTGCGGTGGAGCACCATCCTGTTGAAAGGTCGGCGCTGTCGGTATCCAGTTGTGGCATGAGCCAATTTTCCAGCATGTCCGGATACACGTGTCCTGTAACGTTTTTTTCGCAGAAGAAAAAGGGGCCGTAAACTTTAAACCGTGAGATTGCACAAAACACGTTAACTTTTGATGAATTGCGAATTTGCTGCACGAATGCGTGAGGATTCTCTACCGCCCAGATTCGCACATTGTGTCTGTTCACTTCACCATTAAGAAAAAATGTTGCTTCATCACTGAAAACAAGTTTCGCACTGAACGCATCCTCTTCCATGAGCTGTTGCAACCGCGCCGAAATTTCAAAGCGTTTGACTTTGTCATCGGGTGTCAGGGCTTGTAGCAATTGTAAACGGTAAGGCTTCTGCTTTAGTCTTTTCCATACGATTTTCCAAACCGTCGGATGTGGTACGTTTAGCTCCCTGCTTGCTTTATTCGTCGACTTCCGCGGGCTACGCGTGAAACTTGCCCGCACGCGTTCAACTGTTTCTTCGCTCACTGCAGGCCGACCCGTTGATTTCCCCTTACAGAGGCATCCAGAAGCTTTAAACTGCGCATACCATCGCCGAATGGAGTTAGCTGTTGGTGGATCCTTGTTGAACTTCGTCCTGAAGTATCGTTGCACTGTTATGACTGACAGATGTGAGTGCATTTCAAGCACGACATACGCTTTCTCGGTTCCTGTCGCCATTTTGTCTTACTGCGCTCTCGAGCGCTCTGGCGGCAGAAACCTGAAGTGCGGCTTCAGCCGAACAAAACTTTATGAGTTTTTCTACGTATCTGTATTGTGTCGTGACCATATGTCAATGAATGGAGCTACAGTGAATTTATGAAATCGCTTCAATCATTTGTAATAGCCCTGTACTAAGTAACAACTATCCTTTTCATGATACTGTTACATTCCATCTTGGATTTTCCATTGTTGAATCTCAGACTTTTTGCAGATTATGCGGTTGTCTGAAATGAAATACTATATGGAAAGAGATAGAGAAATACTGAATCAGATTTTGATAAGTTTTCAAAGAGATACAGGTATTGACAACTTACTTTAAATGTAAACAATCGTAAAATTATGTGCTTCACAAAGGAAGAAAATAATGTAGTATCATGTGAGTACAACATCTATGATTCAAAATTAGAACAGTCAATTAAGATAAATACTTTGGTGCAATAATTTGTAGTGACAGGAATTTGTAGTGATCACAAAAACTCAGTCACAATTAACGCAACTGGCAGATTTTGGCTCATTGGCAGGACACTGGGCAAAATGTAATCAGTCTACAAAGCACAGTGCTTACAAATCAATTGTGTTTCCCATCTTAGAATATTGCTCAAGTGTGTGGGACCTTTACTAGATATGACTAACAGGGGATATTGAACTTATACAAAGAAGTATGGCATGACTCTTCAGTTTCATTTTTTAATCGTGGGAGAGCTTCACAGAGATGCTGAAAAACCTGAACCACAGTAGCTTACACAACATTTAAAACATAATTTGTTTTAACGAAAACGCTAAAACCACAAAACCATAATGTCGTTATGTACCGATCACAACTTCGGCAGAACAAAGCACAGCTTATCTTGATTATACCGTAGTTCTCTGACACCAAAGCCTCCAGATGTCAGACAGTCAGATCCGTATCAAACGTTGTACATCGATAGAGTATCAACCAAACAACTGCTACAGTTTGCGCTATGTGTGTAAACGTGTGTAAACGGTAAATAATAACTACCACATAACCTACTGAGCACAGGAAAATCATAGCTGTGTGCAAATGTCACTGGAGCTACCGTGAGGAAGTCGGCTCTGCCTTAGTTCGCCGTATCAAGGATTCCAGTTAAAAGCCCCGGCCATGTCAGTTTGTGTACGGTAGTAAGCGTGAAACTGTTCTGTGGGACATGTAAAACGAATGTTCGGAGTTTACAGACGTACGGCGGTGCTCCCACCTAGCATTCACTTGTTAATCTTATTATTGTTATTATTATTACTACTATTATTGCTTTCACCCATGTGATGCGATTGTTTGTGTATTCTTCTCTTCCGATTGTTTGTGTTTATTTTTTGAAACTACAAATGTACAGCACAGATTTTCTACTTTCAAATAAATGATGCGAAAGCAGATTGCTATTAAAACACTGCTATAAACTCTGAACAGTCGTTTCACATGTAAGGAACATGTTGTCCCACATATCAGTTTTACATGTACTGTAGTACAAGAACTGACAAGATCAAGATTCGAATCCGAGACCTTGGTGCGACAAACTAACGTTCTACCAACTTTACCACCAGAGCCCTACATGACAAACGCTCACATTTATACTTTTCCTGTGCTCTGTAGGTCAAGTGTTTCTATTACGTACTTACCATTTAAGCATTTTCTCTGGAACGACAGCACATAGCACAAGCTGTATCGGAATTTTGATTGATGCTCTGTCGATATACTACGTTTGGTACAGATCGAACTGTCTTGACATCTGAAGATTTGGGGGTGAGGTTGCTAGCAATCATAAACAAAAAAAAAGTCGGAACGAAGATTACCGATATGTACACATGATAGCTTGGGAACTAAGCCTAGCTTATCTTGAATGTACTGTACTACACACACACACACACACACACACACACACACACACACACACAGTACCTCGCCTGACAGCCCTGCCCTTCGCATCATATTGGTCACCTATTGTAGCGTTCACTGGTGCTGGGGCAACAGCAAATTATTATACAGTGTGCGGAAAAAGTCTGGAGACGCCCCTATAAAAGTCGAACAGTGTGAGGAATCATAATGGCCTCTGGTATGGGTTGTCTGTAAGTGGGGGTGCACTTACAGAAGCTATGGCGACAATGGTGGCCATCTTGTAATTCGCCATCTTAGATTTGGGTTACCTGTTTCAAATGGAAAGGCGATCATTGCGGCACATCATTTTGAACTACCTCTTTCTCAGGAATACACACGTGAAATCTGTTTTAAGGTATCTTTTTTGCGTAGGAGTTGTGGCCTGTTAAAGTTAGAAATTGTAAGGAGGTTATCAATTCTGTTTATTGTTGCAGGTGATCCACAATGAAATTTACGCAGCGAGAACGCATTGAAACTGCGTTAATGAGTGGTGGACGACATCCCAGAGTGATTGCTGCTGACTTCAATGGCAGCATCCGGAGAGAAATGACTTTCACATATGACAGTGTCCAAGTTATTCGACAAATTTCGTGCAACATGTTCTGTGGTGGACGCACCACGCAATGGACATCCAAGAACACCCACTGACGAGGAGACTGCAACAGCAGTTGTAGCATCATTTGTGAAAAGTCCACATCACAGCTCATGCGCGTTAGCAGCAATATTCGGTGTCAGTCAGTGTTCAATCCTGCGTGTGTTATACACACACCAATGACACCTGTACATGTTACAGGTGCAACATCATCTCTTAGAGGATGACACTTATCGCCGGGTGCAGTTTGCAGAATGGGCTCTAGATTAGTGAAACAGAAATCCTAACTTCATACTACAGGTGTTGTTCAATGACTAAGGTAATTTTTATTGCAAGGAGAAGTAAACAAACAGAACCATCTTTAGTGGCTCAAATCGTTCAAATGGCTCTGAACACTATGGGACTTCACTTCTGACGTCATCAGTCCCCTAGAACTTAGAACTACTTAAACCTAACTAACCTAAGGACATAACACACATCCATGCCCGAAGCAGGATTCGAACCTGCGACCGTAGCGGTCACGCGGTTCAAGACTGTAGCGCCTAGAACCGGCCATCTTTAGTGGTCAGATGCAAACCCCTCATACCTGTAAAGGTGTTGGTGGTAAAAAGTGATGGTTTGGTGTGGGATTTGGAGCTCAATAGTCGTGGGTCTCGTGTTTATTGATGTATCCTTCAATGAGAAGAGGTATATTAACATGCTGTGTGATACGTCTTTCCAACGCAGTTGAATCTACAGTGTGATTTCCCAATCTTCTTCCAACAAGACAGTACACCTCTTCATTATGCTATAGAAATCAAATACTTTCTGAATAAACAGTCCGGCAGTCACTGGATAGGTTGGACGTATCCTATCTAATAACCACCACGGTCCTTTAATCTTACACCTCTTCGCTTTTATCTGTGGGGACATCCGAAATCAATTGTGTATGAAGTGAAAATCAATAATGTAGCCCATCTTTGCCAGCGTATTGAGGAGCCGTGTGCCTCTATTGGCCCATATCCTGTGACGTGTGCAGTAGGACAGACAAAAACGACTCTGAGTGTGTCCGGCGCAATGGAGGTCATATTGAGCATATGTTGTAATGCCGACTCTGGCAAGTGTCCTGAACTTCAATAGGTCTTACCTCCTACACAAATAAAGATAACTTAAAACACATTTCACATGTGTACTCCTGAGAGAGAGGCAGTTCAGAATGATGTGCCATGACTCCCTTCCCGTCTGAAACGCGTAGCCCAAATCCAAGATGGCGGATTTCAAGATATCTGCCGCTGTCTCCATATCTCCTATAAGTTGCGCCCTGTCCTATAGACACCTCATACCAGACACCTTTATGATTCTTCACGCAATTGGCTATTACAGGAATGTATCCAGACTTTCGCCTCACCCTGTAATTAAGTTACGATTTAATACATGTGTACTATTTTAAATCTTAGGTGCCGATTTGTTCCAGTGAGTTAGAAAAAAATTCCCTGGGAGATGCTGGATCGCCATTCGGAAGCGTTCCGGCCGAAATCAAGCCCTAATTTAGATCACGCACAGAGTCATTTAAGCACCATTCTTTCCGCATTCTATTCTCAACTGAAACGGGAAGGAACCTTAACATGTGGCACCGTGCAAAGTACACTCGGGTTGGGGGGGGGGGGGGGCGGGGGGTTGGGGTTGGAGGAAGAGACCAAACATCGAAGTCATCGGTGTCATCGGATTAGGGAAGGACGGGGAAGGAAGTCGGCCGTGCCCTTTCAGAGGAACCATCCCACCATTTGCCTGGAGCGATTTAGGGAAATCACGGAAAACCTAAATCAGGATGGCCGGACGCGGGATTGAACCGTCATCCTCCCGAATGCGATTCCAGTGTGCTAACCACTGCGCCACCTCGCTCGGTGCAAAGTACACTCTGTCATTCACTTCACAACGGTTTGCAGAGTATGTATGTAGGCGCAGATACAAATGCAGAATCCTGCACCAGCACGAATTTACAATTTATATCTTCTTCATGCTAGCTAAAATCTAATTACATCGTAAAATAAATGTTTTTGTGCTGATTCATTTCAGATGTTACAGCAACTTACATAATGGAAAATTTAATCACAGAATTTTACAAAATTATTAATTGCGGTTAAAATTTATTATTAACGAACCAAGTGGCATGTCTTTCTTATGGGAAATTACAGCTCCTTTTTGTTGGTACAATCAATATTCTCATAGCTAAAATAGGGTTTAAATTATAGGTGTTTACAATTACGGAAACATTAATCAGCTGCAAGTAACGTAATAAACTGTATAAAACATATCCCATAAAATACCCTATTGCTACTATGTATTGATGAATTAAACAAGTTTTTGATCAAATTTATGTAAAAATTCGTTTTATTAGCGAAATGTGATGTTGCTGACAGAAATCGGTACGCCAATCGATTCGTCTCGTCAAGAACTTTAAAGACACTACATACTAACTGAATCACCATTTGTTAACAGTTATTAATTTTACAAGTTTTGTCTGTTGGTGTTTTATCTTTCCTAGCGAATTTTAATTAATTTCTTTGGTACAAATATAAATGTGGCATTAAACTGTGCAGTTCGTCGCGTCCTTAAAAATAATGTATCGTGCATCCCCCACCTCGTATGTTCGCCACGATACAAACGGATTAGTGAAACCTTCGGAAACTGGCGTAACACGTGCCCAGTTGACCAGTAGAGCGGAAGGCCTGGTCCCGTGTAAGTTTGGTAGTGCCGAATGTTTGCCGTTGGATACGGTGTTAGCTGGCTTGCACTGACGAGGAAAACACGGTGAGTGCAATAATCCGATTTCCCAGGAACTTCGCTCGGTGGCAGAGGAGTCAAAATTAGCGACACGTGCCACGGCTTATCCATAGATACTCGACCGTTTCTGAGGAAACGATGGTCAAAGTTTTCGATGTAATTCAGGTACATTTTACCGCGCAGTAATATCAGCCGTAATTTTTTTCTTCTGTAAAGTTAACTAAATACTTAAATTTCCCTGTTAAACGAAACTTCTTCTTCTTAAAGATACGTTATTATTTAATTCGTGACTTTTATAAGAATTTAAATTATGTTCTGACTGTGTCTGAAGTACGAGGACTTACCTATAATTCTACATAAATTCGAAACTTGGTTTGAAAAGTAATTGTTTGGTGCTCTCTTTTAAACATTCTTGTTTTTATAAGAAGTGTATGAATGGGCCATATTTTTCCTTTTTCAGTTGCTTCTGAGAATTTTGTGCAGTTCTTGGTGCAAGTGCAGTTTGAATACTTTCACAGATTCACCTCCTTTGTTGATGACGCAGTTTATGTGGTAATCTATAGGCCACGTGATTGTTCTCATCTTTGGAGCCGGAAACGTTAAAAAAAAAATGGTTCAAATGGCTCTGAAAACTATGGGACTTAACTTCTGAGGTCATAAGTCCCCTAGAACTTAGAACTACTTAAACCTAACTAACCTAAGGACATCACACACATCCATACCCGAGGCAGGATTCGAACCTGCGACCGTAGCAGCAGTACGGTTCCAGACTGTAGCGCCTGGAACCGCTCGGCCACCCCGGCCGGCCGTTTTTAAATCCGTGTACATTATCTTCTTGGTGTTAATTTCAGCCATTGTTGTCGTCAATAGAATTGCACATGTAAACGTAATCCACTTCCATAGGCCTACGACTCATGAACTGCCGACTGTTCGGTGCAGCATTATGTCAGTCAAGCCTCAGTGTTCGCAGTAAGGGTTTCCCGTGAATCTCAGGTGGTGTCCCCGCGATGCTGTCGGAAACAGGTTGCTTAAGAACATAGAAGCGGTAAGAACATGTAAGCGGTCGAGCCCAGCGTTGAAGTCGCATTGGAAAAGTTAGACCACACTAGCTTCCAGTTAAGATCTTCGTCTTTTATTTCGCTCACTGCTGTGTGGACTGTTTCCTTCTTTAGTTCTCCCGCTGAGCGACGTGGTGCAGTGGTTAGCACACTGGATCGCATTCGGGAGGACGACGGTTTGAACCCGCGTCCGGCTATCCTAATTTAGATTTTCCATGATTTCCCTAAATTGCTTCTGGCAAATGCCGGGATGGTTCCTTTGTAAAAGGGCTCGGTCCATTTCCTTTCCTATCCTTCCCTATTCCGAGCTTGTGCTCCGTCTCTATTGACCTTGTTATCGACGGAACGTCTCCTCCTCTTTAGTTCCCCCATAATCATTTTCTTAGTGAAAGTCTTTTCATGTGAGAGTTTTTCTAGAATTTCTGTTGTGATTTTGAGGATGTGGAAAATATATGTGGGTGTCCGTCATTGAGTTCTACTTCTTGTGGTAATTCCCCATGCTGCCTTCAATTTAATCCGACTGGCCTGTCGGTTGTTTCAAGGATGTTACGATATTTTTAACTATGAGGGCTGTGCTTTTTTTCTCACAATTTTTAAGCGTAATACACCTTCATGTGACGGTTTTGTAGCTGATCACTAACTACACAGAGTAACACCCCTTTTCAGAGATGACCGTCCTATGTTCTTCTTTATTTGAGCGACATACTTTCACTCTGTGGGTATTATTTGAGCTCCATACCACATTTCTGAAGGAGCATGCAAAGTGACATACTGTGTCCTTTGAATAAGATTTATGTTCATGGTACGCTTCTCGCTATTTAGGCGCTCTTACTTTCAACGCTATTGATCTGAAATTATCGTCAGCCGATTCGTTCACGTTCTTCTTCAGTTGAGCGCCGACCACTTCCAAGTCGTTGCCTCCTGAGGAGCGATTTGGCGTGAGTTGTGACGCTTGTTCAACTATTGGGGTCAGGTTTCTTGTTATTTATTGCTGCTCCTGCTGTTTCCTGATGAGAATCTATTATTTCTAATATATTCCCAACGTTCTGATGTTAAGTGATTGTAATTATTACGTCGTCGCCATAAGCATTAACGGGGAACCTTTGTGCACTAACATTTATTCCAGAAGTTTGGTCGGTGATAGAGAGGATCACTGATTCCATGGAACTTATAATATCATCGATAACTGGCATCCCTGCTGGACTGAGCGCTGAACTGAGAAATCTCCCGTGAAGTGGCACTTTGTTTGTATTTTTGAGACCTGTGGGAAGTTGTAGTGTTGCAAGACAGTCTTCAGATATTGGCCAGACTTTGTCAAAGCTATTTTCTCGGTCGATGTTCAACAGTTCTGTCGGTTCCTTAATTCCTGATTCATTTGGTGAATATATTTGACCCTCCCTTTGTTTCTCTTTCGTGAACTCCGTGAATTCCTCTTTGATAACCAGCCAGAAGACTCCGTAAAATTCATACGGTATGCCGTCAACGTCGGGACTCTTATTTCACGGTACGTGCTTTATAACGTCTTCAAGTTCTCCTTCGGATGCAGGATCCATCAACAAAGTGGCATTTTAGTTTGTAGAGGAAGTCGTGGAGTTTTGTAGCAAACTTACTGTCTTGGTAGTATGTTATGGTTGTTCCCCGAACAGTCTCCGGAAATGGTTCTTAATATCTTCCGAATTAAAGGAACCATTCCCGTTAGATTTCTGATAAATCTCTGTCTGCAATGTTTCCGCTCTTGACTGAGATAGCCGACCGGTGTGGCCGAGCGGTTCTAGGCACTTCAGTCTGGAACCGCGCGATCGCTACGGTCGCAGGTTCGTATCCTGCCTCGGGCATGGATGTGTCTGATGTCCTTCGGTTAGTTAGGTTTGACTGAGATAGTAGGTGCTCCATTGTTCATCTGGAATCTATCCCTTATCTCTGCAAGTGATTATTTTGCCTTTTAGTTCTTTTTCCTGTAATTCTAGGACCTTCTTTTTGAATTTCTTCAATTCGCGAATCGGTCTTCTCCGTTATCCAATTTTTCTTGGAGTTCTCGAAGAATCGAGTAATAGAATTCGATGTTTTTCCTTCTTGTGTCACTGATAGTATACGCCACGTTTCTGAAAAGTTTACGAATTTCAGGTTTTATGCCACAATTCAACAAGGCTACTAAAGAATCGCTTCCAGTGAACGTATGTTCGATAACACTTGTAGCATTCTGTTTTTACGCACTCAACCTTCAGCAGGTAAAAGTTTAACTTCCAGTATCGCTTTCCCATTATGTTGGGCTGGGTGAAACGACAACTGCATGATGGTCGAAAAGCTGAAGAGGATTACTTCATAGTCCTGTATATCTATTTGTGTTTTGCTCAAAAATCTGTTCAGTGTCAAGGCTGAATGTGGAGATAGTACGTACAGTGGGATTGCGTGATGCCTAGTCGATCTGTGATGTCTATCTGCTTCAGTCCACCAGTGATGTTACGTAAGAGGCCACAATAAGGGTTGATTTGTTGTGTCTGTCGATCTTACAACACAGTTAAAATCTCTCGCCATAACCCTTTGCATGTCTCACCAAGTAAGAGCATTAAAAAATTGTCTACTATTTCTATTATTTGCTCCTGATGGGGCACAAAGGTTAATATTGTTACTGCCTTTAGCGTGCTTTCAAAGTTCTCTAATTATAGGATTTTTTTCGTTAAAATGTAACAACCTGTACGCTAGAGCCGAGACTGTTGTGTACGTTACCTTGTTGCAGGTTCATCTCTTACCAAGCTACTTCCTGAAGGAAGGCAATATCTACGTCATAGGTTCATAAGAGATTCTAGAGGATCTTCATCTTTTTTCACTTGTTATTCGGCAGATATTTAGCGTCATGTCCAATCATATTCCGCTATTTAACTGTCTAATTCGCATTGGTTTACAGTAGGTTCACTTACCATTTTGTAAGGGTCCTGTAGCCACCTTTCATTAGCCCGCTAGCCCATTTTCACTAGCTTTTCTCTTTCTTTTCCTTGTTTATTTTTTCTCATAACTCTCATAGTGGTGTGACTGAATGAATGTGGTTGTGTGTCACGTTGCTAGACGGTGGCGTAGTCTGCTGCAGTCATACAGATTCGGCAGCAGTTGTACAGAATAGCCAACTCTCGTAGTGGTCAAGTACGCAAAGAGGTTTGCGCTACTTGTGAGAAATTCACCTGCATTAGGTTGGTGGCGGAAATGGCATCTTTGGGTTTCCGGGCCACGAGGAGCGTGGAAGAGGCTGGAGAAGAAAAAGGGGGCAGTCTGCCGCCGGTACGGGAAGAGCCCACAGCTGTGCACCAGTCGAAGAAGGGTGAGTTAGACTGACCGCGTGGCGCGTCGTTACTTGGCGAGAGGAGAGCTGTTAGCTTTTGGTCTCACTTTTCAGCTCTGAGAGATTGCTTTGCCTTGTCGCAGCAAGGAATGCAAAACTTTGGCAGGTTTTTCTTTTAGAAAATTTCTACGGAAGAGCGCCACACAAAGGTGTCGATAAGAAGTGAGCACTCGCTCCTGTATGAATGTCTGTTTGCCTTCAGCTGTGCCTGCATAAGCTTTTATTTTCCTGAATATCAATAGCTTTGCCTTCTCGTAAATTTTCCTTGCTTTATGTATCTTTACTCCGTGGGGAGCCAACCACGTGGTTGAACATTAGAGTTTGTAGGGCTACCATCATCACTAACTGTCCGATCTTACGTTTGTTTTAAAGAATGTTAACTGTTCATGATTGTGTGATGTGATATTGTTGCAACTTGGCCACGATACCTAGAAATTGCGTCTCCAAAAACTATGTGGTCACGCGGGTGTACTGCGAAACGTGTACCGTGTCACGAGTTATTGCGATCAGTTGTCAGGCAACAGCAGTTGTATAAATGATTCACACCAATGATTTTAGGTGTAGATTACAACGGTGAATGTATCGAGGCTTTTCTTTAATGTTTTAGGAATTAATGTTATCAGGAATTGTGTACATGCCTCACATCCGTCTTAGGAATAAATGATTTTATCTACAATTTTCTCTTGTGTTTCGAGGTTAAATTTTTGCACCTAAGCCACTCACCTCGTAGCTTTCCCATTAGCACATCCAACGCATTTCCTTACGCACAGGTTCAGTGACTAGTTCCCCTTTTATTTTAAAACAAATGCTTTAGATTAAGTCTTATTTTCAGGTGTGTTGGTGGGAGCTGATCTTATGCACAGTGTTGATGCATTTTCTATTTTATTTTAAATGTTTGATTCTCGTCAACAGTGCACAGGCAATACAATTAATTACATCGCATTCGCCATGAGCGATATCACGACGTATACTTTTTATGAGTTTTTGGACTGTGATCAAATTAATTTATTTTCCGACTCGGCCAAACTTTTGATTAGTTGTATGGTTAGAGTCGGTGGCGACCCTAATCTTAACGTAATAACCCGTAGAAACAGGTTAGTTACAATTTCTCCTTTCTCGTCGTCTTTCTTATTTTTCCGCATTTTCATTATTTTTACGTTGTGCCACATTAAGATTTGGTTTGGCTTTCTCTCTCAGTGGCTTCTCAATACCTTGAGATTTTACACGGATCAGCCAGAACATTATGACCACCTACCTAACAACCAGTATGTCCACCTTTGGCACGGATAACAGCGGCGACGCGTCTTGGCATGGAGACAGTGAGGCCTTGGTAGGTCGCTGAAGGGAGTTGGCACCACAGCTGCCCGCACAAGTCACCTTATTTCCCGTAAATTACAAGGAAGGGGGTGATGAGCTCTGACACCATGCTCAATCACATCCCAGATGTGTTCGATCGGGTTCAGATCTGGCGAGCAGCACATCAATTGGAACTCGCCACGCTCTTGGTCTTGTTTATGGCGTATTATCTTGTTGAAGCAAAGAAGGGAAAGCAGAAAGGTGGAAGGATTATATAGAGGGTCTATACAAGGGCGACGTACTTGAGGACAATATTCTGGAAATGCAAGAGAATGTAGATGAGGACGAAATGGGAGATACATTACTGCGTGAAGAAGAGTTTGACAGAGCACTGAAAGACCTGAGTCGAAACAAGGCCCCGGGAGTAGACAACATACCATTAGAACTACTGGTGGCCATGGGAGAGCCAGTCCTGACACAACTCTACCATCTGGTGAGCAAGATGTATGAGACAGGCGAAATACCCTCAGACTTCAAGAAGAATATAATAATTCCAATCCCAAAGAAAGCAGGTGTTGACAGATGTGAAAATTACCGAACAATCAGTTTAATAAGCCACAGCTGCAAAATACAAACGCGAATTCTTTACAGACGAATGGAAAGACTAGTAGAGGCCGACCTTGGGGAAGATCAGTTTGGATTCCGTAGAAATATTGGAACACGTGAGGCAATACTGACCTTACGACTTCTCTTAGAAGAAAGATTAAGGAAAGGCAAACCTACGATTCTAGCATTTGTAGACTTAGAGAAAGCTTTTGACAATGTTGACTGGAATACTCTCCTTCAAATTCTGAAGGTGGGGGGGGGGGGGGGGTAAAATACAGGGAGCGAAAGGCTATTTGCAATTTGTACAGAAACCAGATGGCAGTTAGCAGCTCGTGGTCGTGCGGTAGCGTTCTCGCTTCCCACGCCCGGGTTCGATTCCAGGCGGGGTCAGGAATTTTCTCTGCCTCGTGATGACTGGGTGTTGTGTGATGTCCTTAGGTTAGTTAGGTTTAAGTAGTTCCAAGTTCTAGGGGTCTGATGACCATAGATGTTAAGTCCCATAGTGCTCAGAGCCATTTGAACCAACCAGATGGCAGTTATAAGAGTCGAGGGACATGAAAGGGAAGCAGTGGTTGGGAAGGGAGTGAGGCAGGGTTGTAGCCGCTCCCCGATGTTATTCAATCTCTATATTGAGCAAGCAGTAAAGGAAACAAAAGAAATATCCGGAGTAGGTGTTAAAATCCATGGAGAAGAAATAAAAACTTTGAGGTTCGCCGATGACATTGTAATTCTGTCAGGGACAGCAAAGGACTTGGAAGAGCAGTTGAACGGAATGGACAGTGTCTTGAAAGGAGGATATAAGATGAACATCAACAAAAGCAAAACCAGGATAATGGAATGTAGTCGAATTAAGTCTGGTGATGCTGAGGGAATTAGATTAGAAAATGAGACACTTAAAGTAGTAGAGGAGTTTTGCTATTTGGGGAGCAAAATAACTGATGATGGTCGAAGTAGAGAGGATATAAAATGTAGACTGGCAATGGCAAGGAAAGCGTTTCCGAAGAAGAGAAATTTGTTAACATCGAGTATAGATTTAAGTGTCAGGAAGTCGTTTCTGAAAGTATTTGTATGGAATGTAGCCATGTATGCAAGTGAAACATGGACGATAAATAGTTTGGACAAGAAGAGAATAGAAGCTTTCGAAATGTGGTGCTACAGAAGAATGCTGAAGATTAGATGGGTAGATCACATAACTAATGAGGTATTGAATAGAATTGGGGAGAAGAGGAGTTTGTGGCACACCTTGACAAGAAGAAGGGACCGGTTGGTAGGACATGTTCTGAGACATCAAGGGATCACAAATTTAGCATTGGAGGACAGCGTGGAGGGTAGAAATCGTAGAGGGAGACCAAGAGATGAATACTCTAAGCAGATTCAGAAGGATGTAGGTTGCAGTAAGTACTCGGAGATGAAGAAGCTTGCACAGGATAGAGTAGCATGGAGAGCTGCATCAAACCAGTCTCAGGACTGAAGACTACAACAACAACAACAACATCTTGTTGAACAAGAAACATGATTGTCATGAAGGGGTGTACGCGGTCTGCAACCAGTGAGCGATGCTCCTTGGCCGTCATGGTGTTCTGCACGAGCTCCTCTACCCACGTGAATGTTCCCCAGAGCATAATGGAGCTGCTATCAGTTTGTCTCGTACCGCAGTATAGGTGTCAACGATCTGTTCCCCAAGAAGACGACGGATTTTCCCCCTCCCATCGGCATGATGAAGAATGTATCGGGATTCATCAGACCATGCAACGCCTCCCACTGCGCCAGCATCCAGCGCCGACGACGTACCCATTCCAATAGCAGTTGCCGATTTCGTGGTGTTAACATTGGCACATGAATGACTCGTCAGCTGTGGAGGCCCATCGTTTTGATTGTTCGGTGCACTGTGTTTTCAGAAGCACTTGAATTCTGCACAGCTGATGCAAGTCCCGCCACAATTCACCGCCTGTCCTGTTTTGCCAGTCTGCCCAGGCTACGACGTGACATCGGTAATGACGGGTGGCCACCCTACCCCATGACGTCTAGATGTGGTTTCACCTTGGTTTTTCCACTTGTTAAAGACATTCACCACAGCACTCCTCGAACACTCTACGAGTTTCCGAAAAGCTCGTGTCGACTCTCCGGGCCATCACAACCTGTCCTCGGCCAAACTAAGATGGATCGCGCGCCTTCCCCATTCTACACAAGGACATCACGATCACTGATACTACAGGTACCTTGCGTGTGTCTGACTAGCAGTCATTCCTCGCCGCTGCTATCGCCTGGATGGGTTTACATCGATAGTGCGTCGGCGATTATAATGGTCTGGCTGATTAGCGTATAGCCTTCTGGTTGCTAGCACAGTACTTTCCTCTGTTCCTTAACTGTGTGCTTTGCTGATCGTGTGGTGGGACTGAAAGCTGTTCCCGTACCGTCTACTACTTCACTTCCTTGTGTACACGCTCCAGTGATAATTGTTGTGGTTTCACTCAGGTGTTTCAGTGTTGTTGCCTGGCGCATTGTTTGCTGCAGTGGTTGGTGTTTAGTTTCCTGCTGTGGGTGGCTCAAGGGGCTTCCCGCATATGTTTGTCAGGACTGAAGAACATCTTTGTCCTCTACCCTGTATTGCTGCAACGTTAGCTAACTTCCGTTTGCTTGGCATTGGTGTCGATTTTTTTTTTTTTTCCAGGTCTTCTTCGGAGCTCGTACAGCCCTTTTCTAAGGCCGTTTCTTGTAGTGATTTGGATGAGAACCAGGAGGACTTTCATTTTCCATGTTTGTTTCGTTTCCTTGCTGTTGAACTGAAATCTCTTGAACTATATACCTGTTTTTGCGAACAATAGTTGCAGACTGGTCTTTACCGGTCTCATCCGTTTGATCGTTGCCTGATTTCTTGTTACCTCATTTCTTACTGGTCTCTTGTTCAAGGGCGGGAATTTCTCTTCAGCTAAACTAGGGGACTGATCAGTGAATTACACGTGAATTTTCTCGGTGTTGCCCGTTGCAGTACTTGCAGGAGTCAGTTCTTGTGCCTCCAGTCTTGTCCGCTGTTGCAAATTATTTCGTAGAATAAACACGCGGTGTGTGCAGTTTTCTCGAAGATGCCCTGGTTCATCCCATACATGACGTGTGGGAACTTGTCCAACATGATATATTATGTGTGCCTTGCAACCTCTTAGAGGTTGGGACGAGACAGCGGTCATAACGAACTATCGTACAAATCTAACCCCGATGTACCTCTGAATCTTGTATCTATTAGACCACTTTTACAATTCAGTGCTTGTTACCTGTCCATAATTAGAAAGTACCTGTATCAAGTCCTTGCTGTCTAGCTCTGGGGGTAGATGTAGCACCCTGACAAATTTCAGTTCACTGTTTACATTACATATATCAACGGTACTCAAGAATCATCACAATGACTGAATTCAAATGTGGCCTTTGTTCTCAGCACTATTCTGTCTTACATAACAGAAGTACGCAATTTAGTAAAAACACAGCATTTGTCATTATCCATTTGTATGAACTCACCATCATCACCAGAAATACTGGAATTTTAATGCAGCCAGTCATGAAGTTCCGAAGCTGTGAGTTGCACATGCTTTGTATTCTTGTCAAAGGCGAACTTCAAAGTATTTTTCTTGATCGAATCCGTGGACATTATTCAGGGTGTTACAAAAAGGTACGGCCAAACTTTCAGGAAACATTCCTCACACACAAAGAAAGAAAATATGTTATGTGGACATGTGTCCAGAAACGCTTACTTTCCATGTTAGAGCTCATTTTATTATTTCTCTTCAAATCATATTAATCATGGAATGGAAACACACAGCAACAGAACATACCAGCGTGATTTCAAACACTTTGTTACAGGAAATGTTCAAAATGTCCTCCGTTAGCGAGGATACATGCATCCACCCTCCGTCGCATGGAATCCCTGATGCGCTGATGCAGCCCTGGAGAATGGCGTATTGTATCACAGCCGTCCACAATACGAGCACGAAGAGTTTCTACATTTGGTACCGGGGTTGCGTAGACAAGAGCTTTCAAATGCCCCCATAAATGAAAGTCAAGAGGGTTGAGGTCAGGAGAGCGTGGAGGCCATGGAATTGGTCCGCCTCTACCAATCCATCGGTCACCGAATCTGTTGTTGAGAAGCGTACGAACACTTCGACTGAAATGTGCAGGAGCTCCATCGTGCATGAACCACATGTTGTGTCGTACTTGTAAAGGCACATGTTCTAGCAGCACTTGTCCCGTATGAAATCATGGCGGTGAATTGAGGAAGTACGCTGACGAAACTAAAATGAGCTCTAACATGGAAATTAAGCGTTTCCGGACACATGTCCACATAACATCTTATCTTTATTTGTGTGTGAGGAATGTTTCCTGAAAATTTGGCTGTACTTTTTTTGTAACACCCTGTTTATAGGTATGAAGCGAGACATCCGCTCCAGGAACAAAATACAGAGGCGATGACTAAGAATTATTACTACTTACAAGTTCGGTGGCTGCACAAGGAATGCAATATATGCGTACTACAACATTTGCTTACGTAACGTGTAAGGTACAACACGGAGCATCGCACCGTACGTTCACAAAGGCTGAGCGCTCGACCGCGACAGCCGTAATGCGCAAAGTTGTCTCTTTAGTCTGCCTTTGACAGAGCACCAGTGCGGACACGCTGTTGTGTTTAGTGTGCGGGCCGACAACTCGCCTTGTTTACATTCAGACGGTCGTTACGTGCGTGCAGGTTTATCGTCTACGGCACATGGTGAACCGTTCCGTAAATCTACACTCCGATCTACTTTTTGCAACGACAATGCCCGACCCAGGATGCTCGAGGTGGAGAGTTTTCTAAGAGACGAAGCCAAGATCCCGGCGGCTGACTTCACTGGAAAACACTTGTCCGCCGTGAACAGCAAGGTCTCTATTAAAATCGTCAACGACGCGGCGTGGGAACACATCCTACGCGAGACCAGACAGGCGCTCCGCTTCTGTCATGCCGACGGCAATGTCGGAGCGGTGACCGTCGACCACATGCGTACAATACGCATTTTCGAATTCCATTCGAACTTCCAATAGAGGAAGTTGTTGCTGCATTCCGACCTTACGGCACAGTCTACAACCATGTAGTGGAGGAATTGACTCTATTTCGGACATATCCTGTCATAAAGGGCGTCCGACAGATGACCATTGATCTCTGAAGCCACGTCTCGTCTTTTCTACAGATCTACGGACGATTGCGGCAAAGAACACCACCTGAGATCTGAATGCCTACAACGGTGCATTACGCAACTTCGATCCGCCGACAGGCCCTCCGCGTTGCAAACAACGGTGCTGCCGGTGACCTACACCGCTGCTCTCACTTCGCCTGCCGCCTCGCGACGCACGACGTCACTGCAGAGCCAGATCACATCTCTACAGAGGTCGCCCCGGACGGCCCACCGAGTGAGGAAACAACGTACTGCGAAACGTCGCAAGAGAAGACGCCGAACCGTCTACGGCCAAAAGGAGACATTGCAAGCCGAAGAGGAGGCGCTGTCGACTCGAACGACGCCCAAGAAACCGCCAACGCCGAAGGAGACCACGTAAGCGCAGTGATATCTACCGGTGTGCCTAGGCCCGTCCTCCCATAGCGCCGTGAGGACGCCAATCAATTTAATCGACTTACCTCAGACGATACCACATCCGTCTTCGGAGGAACATATGAATGGTACACCAGTGCCACCTCTACTGCATGGGACGAAGAGCAGATCAAGGAGCAGGAACCGTTACCGGGTCCTGCGTCGTCGGTGGCGCCCCACTAATCGCGGCGCTCCACTAATCAAACACTCCTCTGGTAAGTAGGCTGTTTAGGTTTTTATGTTGGTGACGCCACGTAGCGCTCTGTATTAAAATCGCTGACTGCACTGTGTGCAGTCCGTGGCTGGCTGGACTCATTGTTGGACTATTCGCTAGTGTAGTGTTGGGCAGTTGGATATGAACAGCCCGTAGCGCTGGGTAGTTGGAGGTGAACCGCGAGCAGTGGTGGATGTGTGGAGAGAGATGCCAGAGTTTTCAGATGTTAATACGAGCGGACGAAGGGACGTGTGTCCGTCAGAAAAAGGAATTTTGTCATAATAGGTGTCAAGAATTTTTGTATATATTATGACTTTTGAACACTATTAAGGTAAATACATTGTTTGTTCTCTATCAAAATCTTCGGAGGCCACTGATAAGGTATGGGAATGACCTTGTCAAATGGCGACGCAACACCATCAAATTCTACTACGTGATACTTCGAGATGTGGACGCCCAGACAGCCAAATGGAAAAGCAATAGAACTTTGGAGACGGTAATTGCTCTGACAAATCGCAGATTGGAAGGGGTAATGATACGTATGCGACGCCACTACCAGGCGGGAAATGCCATCCATGCATCACGTAGTGTCCGACAAAAGACTGTGTCGTCGACAGCTCATCGACACTCTGTTGAAGTCACACGATCTGTGGGACAACAGTCAGACCGACATCATTAATAATTTTATGTAACATTATTGGAGAACAGCGATCTTTATTGTCATAAAATTATTTAAAAACAGTCTTGATCGCAGCCGTCATCCAGATGGTGCAAACTCTGATGATGGCCCGTATTTAAAAGGCCGAAACCGGTCAAAAGTTAACATTGGCTGCGATCAAGACGGTTTTTAAATAATTTTACGACATCATTAACACGTTCTTCGAACACTACCGACACACATTTGGGGGAAGAAGGTGCCGACGCCAGTGTAGACGACTCCATCTTGCAATACTTCACGTGCACCTAATCCACACAGAGGCGGGTACTTTAACAGTGGCGGTCACATGAGACAAAGTCGACGACGCGATCGATAAGGTTGCAGTTAACAAATCACCTGGCATCGACGGCTTACCAACTGAGTTTTACCGAGCCTATAGGGAGCATCGTATAGCGGTAGACGACGGAACTGATGATATCTGACCAAGCATTTCCGCCCGCCTTTGTTAAGGACATCATCCTTTTGATGCAATGCAACGGTCACAAACTATCGACCACTAACCCTGCTCATTGTGGATTACAGGATCTTTGCCCATTTAATCGGTCTCGGGAACATAGGCTGGGTGAGCGGTGTGCTGACCAAATGCCCCTCCATATCCGCAGCCTATAGGCTGAGCCGCATCCATTCACGCATATAATCTAAGAATGACACGGTGGCCGGTCGGTACCATTGGGCCTTCCTGGCGTGTTCAGGAGGAGTTTAGTTTTTAGTTTTGCCCATTTAATGGTAATGCATCTCCGAACGATACTCTCTCATTTTGTCTCCCTGGAACAAACGACGCCTGGGAGACAGGATACCAAACGGCCTCCGAAAGACGAATATCGTTACTTAATTGCGATGGCGGCAACCAGCAGACTCAGAGCAGCGGATAGCACCTATCCGCCGCTCCGTTCGGCAAGGGTGCCCCCTGACTACCCTCTTGTACGCTGTTGCCCTAGAGCCCCACATTGGGGTCCTATCGACTGACCTCTCTGGACTCACCCTTTTGTCAATACGCCTTTCATTGCCAGGCATATGCAGACGACCTGCTACTTGTTCGCTCTGGCTATGAGATTCGAACAGTCCTCGAACTGATTACGCATACCGGTCCGCCGCAAGCATTGTAGTTCAAATGGTTCAAATGGCTCTGAGCACTATGGGACTTAACATCTATGGTCATCAGTCCCCTAGAACTTAGAACTACTTAAACCTAACTAACCCAAGGACATCACACAACACCCACTCATCACGAGGCAGAGAAAATCCCTGACCCCGCCGGGAATCGAACCCGGGAACCCGGGCGTGGGAAGCGATAACGCTACCGCACGACCACGAGCTGCTAACTGCCATCTCCATCTGCAGTTTATATTTTCTTCCCTTACGGTAGTTGTCTACTCTCTCCAGTTTTTCGTTTCTTGACTTCGATGTCCTCCATTTTCGGTTTTCTTTTTTCGTGTACAGAACAAATTAACTAAGCTTAGGAGCTATTACGGCAGTAGAAAAACTGCAGACCATTGTTAAACAGCAGACAACATTTGTTCTGTAAGTTATTCGTTAGTTGATACTACATGCAACTGATTGGTATGCAATACAACTGTAAATACTGTTTGTAGGGTTTTGCACAATGTCGAAGACACAATCAATTCTGTTCCTAGCTATAAGATTCTCACTACATCTAGATGCAATGTAACTATTCTTCTTTTAAACAGACTGTTTCGTGTATGCCTACCGCAATAAACAGTTTCGATTCCATCGTTTTTCGACCAGTATTCCAACGTATGGCAATTTCCGCCTACTATGTCTGGTATAAACACTACCTTTGCAGCGGTTCTCCTTGCTAGTGAGGGCTTATCACTCGAGTAGAGAAACTGTAGACCACTGTTAAACACCGCACACAGGCTGACATGCTACTGTACACAGACAGGCTCCTCATTGGAATATGACGGTAGGTTGCTGTCGAACACATCTGCTTCCAATGTCGTATAGTCGTGTAGAACTTTTAAGCTGAGGTCAAACACGCAATCCACTCTATCTCCAGCTATGAGATTCTATTCTGGAGTAAACTGCTAGGCATCCATTCGTTTACTAAACAGCTCCTTCTATTCATAGCAATATGTGTTGTTATACGTGGCAGGTTTTCTATAAAACTGTCACGTAACACTATTCAGGATATTATTTGCTTATTCCGTTTATCCATGTAGTCATTCTCTAATGTTGCTTCATAATTGCAGATAGTATTCAGTACCACCAGTGACTGTTCAGTTTATTGCTTTCTTTTCCTTTCCCTTTTATTACGGTGATGGACTGTTGCCTTCAAGCTGGCAGGGAAAAGATAGCAGTTATCTTAAAAGGCACAGACTGCACCGTAAACCTGTAAAGCCTACAGCTGAGTTTCAGCCCAGCTAACGGACATGATGTTCGCGTCCTCTTTCCCATGCACTCCGAACGGTTCACGGCATTCTGTCTTTGGCTTACTTCACATCTACCCAGCAGCCGCCAAGCCGGCATTCTTGCCGGGCCGACACAAGAACCGCGTCTCTTCATACTCACCCGGCAGCAGCACGACATGCCGTGCCGCGCCGTCCTTCCGCCAGCAGTTGCTTTCAGACGACAAACGGAGTCCGACCAGTTATTAGCGTGGCTTGTCTTGTACAGACGTTTGAAGAGAAGAAGAAGAAGAAGAAGAAGAAGAAGAAGGTTGCACTGGGTTCATCCACTCAATGTGAGAAGAGACGAAGTGGGTGCATTCTTTATTCTTTTTGAGGAATTAAGGGGAGATGAAGATACATTTTTTAATTATTTTCGGATGATTTTACGAACATTTGAGGGTTTACATGATCGAATGAAGAGTTCCATTCAGCGCCGCAACACGTCCTCCCGAGAATGTATCCAGCCTAAACAAATGTTGGTAATTACAATCAGGTTAGTGGGATAAACAATAGTTAAATTTTTAAAAAGTTTATTATTCTGTAATTTTATTAAAAAATTGAAACATAGCTTAAAAATTGAACGACCCAGCACATGAATTTTCAGAGGTTTGTGATGGCGTAGAGGATCTGGAACATGTCCCTGAAAATTGCTCCACTGCTTGTTGGTAACACTGTGTGTCGGTTGTGGGTCGTTGCCTATTGACTTCTGTACTTGTAATTGGTTGTACCTCATAAAGGGGTAAACACGTGTATTCACGTGATGTACTAGGATGAGCGGCAGTATTATTTTTATCCCACGACTTTTTACGCTGTTTAATTTCAGAAACAATCTGCATTACTATAATTGAAACTCTACTACACCATCGTCGTCAAATGTTTCCAGCGTTGGAACTATCCCGCTGTAAAAACACATATGGCGATTGGATTTTCCTTGCAGTGCATTGATCAGCTCTACCTCGACAGGGTCAAGCTTCCTCTTCTTGTTACTGCGTGATTTCGGTATGTCAGAATTACGTACTTCCTCTGTGAATGTCTCATTACAATCAGTTTCTGGATCCTGAGTATCGTCAGTGAAGGAAAAAGTGTCATCAGCAACTGGTCTTTCCGTGGTCGCATTTTCAGTCACCGAGCAACTGTCGGTAGTCCGACGTGCTTCTGTTGTTTTCTTCAAAAATTTGAGCTGTTGGTTGTAGGCTATATGTACGTTCTGGGTGGTTGCCTCTCACTCCCAGATTTTAGAGATGACTGATACGTCCTCTCGGTTCTTTGGAAAGAATCGCGAATATTAGCCCACTTCTTCATAACCAATTTGCCAAAAAACAAAAATGCTAGCTGAAGAGGTACATAACACTACTGTCCTTACAAAAAGAAGTTTGATGGTTTTCAACCTGTCTGATATAAAAGCGTCATGAAATCGGGAAAAATTAAAGTGTCTAGTGGTCTAGAAATTAACGTATTTAGAAAACCAGTGTTGCCCACAATATAAAAAGTATTGGAAAGCAGTAGGAGAATGAAATTTTGCATTGTAAAACCGCATGTTGATAAGTTATTACACACGAAGTTTAAGGTTTATCGTGCAATTTCTTCTCGACATATGAAAAGCCTGACCTCACACTTCTTTCAACCGACTATTTTTTTGTCAGTCTTCTTTTCAAATCGCCTTTATGAAAATTGGTCATGTAATTTTTTTTGTTATTTCACGTGAGAAGGCCAAAACGTTGTATAATACGTCGTAGATTTGTTTCTTTCACAAATATACTGCCAGAGATATACCTCAACGTTGTCGAAAACTAGGGGCGGACTGTTGTGCACGATAGGGTCAAATATTTCCAGAAGTATTCAATTGGTTAACGTTAAACATTGCCATTGGGCATTGGGGATATGTGTCAATGTTCATACAAAATTTAATCAAAATCCGTTATGTTCACGCAGAAATACTTTCCGATTTTAGATCACTGTGCATGGATTGGGCCTAATGTAAGATAGTTCATTTTATTGCTTACGTTACAGCACATGCTATATTCAATTTACTTTTCCAGAAAGCTACACAGACATTCTACAATACTGAAACTTTCTTTTCAGATATCTGACCAGTGGTTGTACGTTCACAGATCTTCATTATAGTTACAGAGGTGGCGTTTCCACTATCAGTAAAATAGTCAGATGTGTGTGTCAAGCTATTTGGTGTCTACGTTGTGAATATATGCCTCTACCCACCAAAGAAGACTTCGAAAACATTGCTGCAAAATTTGAGCAAAGAGCAAATTTTCTTCACTGCATGGGGGCTGTAGATGAAAGAATGTTCGTATCGCCCATCCATCTAATTACAATTACAAAGGATATTCATCAATAGTGCTGATGGCTGTGGCAGACTCAGACAATAATTTTATTTACGTACATATCGACAGTTATGGCAAAGAGGGTGATTCTAGTATATTTAAAGAATGTTATCTGTGGAAATCACTGATAGAAAAGAAGCTGGTAATTCCTGAAGACAGATGCCTTCCTAGTACAGTAACTCCAAAGGTACCTTATTTTTTTGTTGGTGATGAAGCGTTTGGTCTGCATCAACATCTTCTGCGACCGTTCTCTGGACACCAATTAACTGTTGCTAAAAGAGTATTCAATTATCGCCTGTCCTGAGCCTGGAGGTACGTAGAGTGTTCATTTGGGATACTGGCTAATAAATGGAGGATTTTCCACAGAGCTATAAATTTAAAACCCGATTTTGTTCTTGACATTGTTAAGGCGTGTGTTGTTTTGCACAATTTTGTTATTAAAAACGAAGGCTGCAACTCCAAGGATACTCTGTCCATAACTGGACTTGAAAGTATAACAAGAAAGTGAACGTGCATGTGGGGGGAATTTCTGCCAATAATGTACGAAAAATCATGACGGACTATTTTATGACACCTGCAGGATCTGTGACAAGGTAATTATCTAAAATTTAATGTACGACTGATTATAAAAAATGTTGTGGATTTAACATAAAAATATGTACTTACCATAGTTGTCTCTATCCTTGTCACACATCCGTTCAAAACCTTCGTTCAATTCTTTGCAGACTTCGATCCATGCATTCCTGGTTTGTATTCTGTCGTTATAACTACTTAAAGTCTTGTCCCATAAAACTGGTCAATCCTGCACTAATGTTATCAGAATTTCGGCATCGATTTCCGCCATGGCACACTAGAAATCTTCAGAACAGGCTGAACCACCAGAACAAAGCAAAACGCAACTGATCGGCAGATGACAATAGATGTGAAGCCCTCTGTCGCCTGTCCCACTTCATGCCCCGGGTGTTCCCCACGACAGCCGGCACCGGGCTGACACAGTGGGGCCGCCGGCATCCCACGGCATCGCCAGGCTGTCCGCTGTCGTCCAGCCGGCCACGTCGTCTATGGGGAAGGTGTGAAACGTCCCGTAAGCTCTTCACCCCCGCAACATGTGAAACAAGCCTTTCAAAAAGATAAAAATCTAGCCAGAGACCAGCGTGATAAACACTGTTGCCTCAGCAACAATGTACTACAATTGGTACAGAACAATGTACTGTTTACACTTTTAGAAACAAGTGTTCCTGTTGGTTCATAGAATTATTTTCCGTAGAACACGGCCTGTTTTCTATATGCCTACTTGTGAGCCTTTCAGTAGGTCCATCTGTAACCTCCCCCTCACTTATCGGCCTTAATGACAGTGAAAAATTAAACCGTGTGCACCTAATGGAAATTTGGGAAAAGCAATCGTCACCGAAGTTAATCTGTCGGTAAAGAGGGAGGAAAGGGTTACATCTAAATGAAAGGAAAAATGCAAATGAAATTGGTGGAAATTAATTTTGAAAAGGGATAAAGTTAATAAAGAAAGGAAATGTGCGGTCGTTACGTTAACAATTAATTGGCGTTAATCAGATATTTGAGATTTGGGGAAAATTACGGTCGCCAGTCCTATGGACAACTACTATAATAACTGAAAACGAAAGATTAATGCACATATAATTAGCACTAAAAGCGTGGCAATGGAAGGTTGACACGTGTTGTGTGAAAACTGAATGTTTGTCAGAAGTAATAAATTTCGCTACACTCTGACTGAATTTATCAAAAGAATTAATAAAACCGGAAAATTGAAAGTTAATTTAGTGACTGAAATTAATAGTGAGCTTTGTTTCTGAAGCACTACGAAATTCAGTTAAAAAAGGTTAGCCTTGGGCTACCTCAACAATCATTTCAAAAGCTACCAGAATCTACGCAATTTAGAAATAAGAGATTTAACTTTGAACTTGAATTAAATGATTCTGAACAATTAACAATAGTAAAATTTAGTACGTACCAAGCTGAGCTGCGGTCACAGGTAAGCTAAAATATGCTAGCAAAACTCGCACTCTTAATTTGTGCTTGTGTAATCTAAGTATTGTGGCCAGCTATGAATACATTAACTGAACATTGAAATCAAAGCAGTGAAATGGAATGATATTACTTTAATGCTGGCGTTTGAATTTCAACGACACTCGGGTTCATTCCGGAAAAGGAAGGGACCCTGCTTGGTAATGCAATTGGGACAATGAGCAACAAAGGTTCATGCTACATTGCAGTAATTTAAAAACAGTTTGAAAAGCTGAGGTCTGCCATACAGTTCCAAAACTTTACGTGCTTCCAGTCTTCCTTGCTGGTTGATTGAAGGTTTGAAGTCGTCGATCGAGGAGGTCGTGACAGTCACTCATTGTCGGCCGTCGCTGTTGCAGAAGCTGGATGTTGGCGCGCCTTCTTCTCGACACGGTCACCAGGCGAAACGGGCTCTTGATGTGCGCCAGCTAATGCTTCCCGTCCGCGACACCATGTCAGAAACTATCATAGCAAGTCGAGCGCAATTACATGCTGCCAAACCCCGAAAGCGCGGCAACTCGCGGGAGCGTCACACAACACACCTGCTCCACCGCCCTACTCCCGCCAGACTCTCGTTCTGCCCGCGCTCCACGCGGCAGAGTTAACACTACCAAAGGTCCTAAACACTTTGGTTCTCCACACGACCTATCGATGTAATCGTTCGATAGCATAGTTTTCCCTAGGCCAGACCCAGCGTAAAAATACAAATAGTATTTACAAAACAAGCCATTTATACATAAATGCATAAATATATAGATATACAAATAGTAAAACAATTGCAATATATAAAGACACAGAAATGTCATATCTCCAGGTAACAAAATAAGGAAAAAACTTATAGTAGAATAGATGGAAATAGGAGGATATGCATTTCCGGCGTTACACATCTCAGAGTCGTACCATGAAGTAGGAGAAGACCCCTGGGTTCCTCCCCATGCCACAGCACTACTGGTTAATAATAACGAAATCCGCAAGAGTAGGAGTTTGTTTAACCTTATTACTAAGTTCTCATTGGAAGGAACTCGCAATGTTTGCCACTACAGACTGGTGAGATTCCTCCTCTGACAGAAACAGCAAGGTTTCGAAGTGTTAAGAGAGGGAACAGAGTCGAACCGACGATGGAAGACCAAAGATGACGGATGAGATGTTCCTTGCTGCTGTATAGAAGGATATCTCCACTTTAGCACCGAGAGGTGAACTCAGTCTCTTCATCCGCTTCTGCTGCTACGTTCCTCATTCGTGCTAGACAAGTATGGTAAGAATGGGCCGGCATTGCTATGGCCGATTCGGTAGGGATTCGATGTTAGTTAAAATGCACAGTTTTAACGTCTCACTGCCAGATAGCTGGTTTCATTATGCACTTTGGCAGTCTTGCTACTGTTCGTAACTATTTTCCCGTGTTCTTTCTGTAATCCACTAAACATACTTGCAGTCGTTAGTCGTATCCAATAAACACTCTCATAATTACGACATTATCGTATTCACCTACCAGCGGCAAGATTGCATTTTGTAATTAGAATCCCTTATTCCATTATTAAATTTCAGTCACTTGTATCAGAGAGTATCTCATATTTTGATGTTTTATGATAATAACCCCCCCACCCCCCATGAACCATGGTCCTTCCCTTTGGTGGTGACGCTTGTGCGCCCCAGCGATACAGATAGCCGTACCGTAGGTGCAACCACAGTGGAGGTATATATGTTGCGATGCCAGACAAACGTGTGGTTCCTGAAGAGGAGTAGCATCCTTTTCAGTAGTTTCAGGGGCAACAATCTGGATGATTGACTGATCTGGCCCTTGTAACACTAACCAAAACGGCCTTGCTGTGCTGGTACTGCGAACGGCTGAAAGCAAGGGGAAACTACAGCCGTAATTTTTCCTGAGGGCATGCAGCTTTACTGTATGATTAAATGATGATGGCGTTCTCTAGGGTAAAATATTCCGGAGGTAAAATAGTCCCCCATTCGGATCTCTGGGCGGGGACTACTCAAGGGGACGACGTTATCAGGAAAAAGAAAACTGGCGTTCTGCGGGTCGGAGCGTGGAATGTCAGATCCCTTAATCGGGCAGGTAGGTTAGAGAATTTAAAAAGGGAAATGGATAGGTTAAAGTTAGATATATGGGGAATTAGTGAAGTTCGGTGGCAGGAGGAACAAGACTTCTGGTCAGGTGAATACAGGGTTATAAATACAAAATCAAATAAGGGTAATGCAGGAGTAGGTTTAATAATGAATAAAAAAAATAGGAGTGCGGGTAAGCTACTACAAACAGCATAGTGAACGCATTATTGTGGCCGAGATAGATACGAAGCCCATGCTTACCACAGTAGTACAAGTTTATATGCCTACTAGCTCTGCAGATGACGAAGAGATTGATGAAATGTATGATGAGATAAAAGAAATTATTCAGATAGTGAAGGAAGACGAAAATTTAATAGTCATTGGTGACTGGAATTCGATAGTAGGAAAAGGAAGAGAAGGAAACGTAGTAGGTGAATATGGAATGGGGTTAAGTGATGAAAGAGGAAGCCGCCGGGTAGAATTTTGCACAGAACATAACTTAATCATAGCTAACACTTGGTTCAAGAATCATAAAAGAAGGTTGTATACATGGAGGAAGCCTGGAGATACTGGAAGGTGTCACATAGATTATATAATGGTAAGACAGAGATTTAGGAACCAGGTTTTAAATTGTAAGACATTTCCAGGGGCAGATGTGGACTTTGACCACAATCTATTGGTTATGAACTGTAGATTAAAACTGAAAAAACTGCAAAAAGGTGGGAATTTATGGAGATGGGACCTGGATAAATTGAAAGAACCAGAGGTTGTAGAGAGTTTCAGGGAGAGCATTAGGGAACGATTGGCAAGAATGGGGGAAAGAAATACAGTAGAAGAAGAATGGGTAGCTTTGAGACATGAAATAGTGAAAGCAGCAGAGGATCAAGTAGGTAAAAAGACGAGGGCTAATAGAAATCCTTGGGTAACAGAAGAGATATTGAATTTAATTGATAACAGGAGAAAATACAAAAATGCAGTAAATGAAGCAGGCAAAAAGGAATAAAAACGTCTCAAAAATGAGATCGACAGGAAGTGCAAAATGGTTAAGCGGGGTTGGCTAGAGGACAAATGTAAAGATGTAGAAGCATGTATCACTAGGGATAAGATAGATACTGCCTACAGGAAAATTAAAAAGACCTTTGGAGAAAAAAGAACAACTTGCATGAATATCAAGAGCTCAGATGGAAACCCAGTTCAAAGCAAAGAAGGGAAAGCAGAAGGGTGGAAGGAGTATATAGAGGGTCTATACAAGGGCAATGTTCTTGAGGCCAACATTATGGAAATGGAAGAAGATGTAGAAGAAGATGAAATGGGAGATATGGTACTGCGTGAAGAGTTTGACAGAGCACTGAAAGACCTGAGTTGAAACAAGGCCCCGGGAGTAGACAACATTCCATTAGAACTACTGATAGCCTTGGGAGAGCCAGCCCTGACAAAACTCTACCATCTGGTGAGCAAGATGTATGAGATAGGCGAAATACCCTCAGACTTCAAGAAGAATATAATAATTCCAATCCCAAAGAAAGCAGGGGTTGACAGATGTCAAAATTACCGAACTATCAGTTTAATAAGTCACGGCTGCAAAATACTAAAACCAATTCTTTACAGACGAATGGAAAAACTGGTAGAAGCCGACCTCGGGGAAGATCAGTTTGGATTCCGTAGAAATGTTGGAACACGTGAGGCAATACTGACCCTACGACTTATAGAATAGATTAGGGAAAGGCAAGCCTACGTTTCTAGCATTTGCCGACTTAGAGGAAGCTTTTGACAATGTTGACTGGAATACTCTCTTTCAAATTCTGAAGGGGGCAGGCGTAAAATACAGGGAGCGAAAGGCTGTTTACTATTTGTACAGAATCCAGATGGCAGTTATAAGAGTCGAGGGGCATGAAAGGGAAGCAGTGGTTGGGAAGGGAGTGAGACAGGGTTGTAGCCGCTCCCCGATGTAATTCAATCTGTATATTGAGCAAGCAGTAAAGGAAACAAAAGAAAAATTCGGAGTAGGAATTAAAATCCATGGCGAAGAAATAAAAACTTTGAGGTTCTCCAATGACATTGTAACTCTGTCAGAGACAGCAAAGGACCTGGAAGAGCAGCTGAACGGAACGGATAGTGTCTTGAAAGGAGGATATAAGATGAACATCCACAAAGGCAAAACGAGGATAATGGAGTGTAGCCGAATTAAATCAGTTGGTGCTGCAGGAATTAGATTAGGAAATGAGACGCTTGAAGTAGTAAAGGAGTTTTGCTATTTGGGGAGCAAAATAAATGATGATGGTCGAAGTAGAGAGGATATAAAATGTAGACTAGCAATGGCAAGGAAAGTGTTTCTGAAGAAGAGAAATTTGTTAACATCGAGTATAGATTTAAGTGTCAGGAAGTCGTTTCTGAAAGTATTTGTATGGAGTGTAGCCATGTATTTAAGTGAAACGTGGACGATAAAAAGTTTAGACAAGAAGAGAATATAAGCTTTTGAAATGTGGTGCTACAGAAGAATGCTGAAGATTAGGTGGGTAGATCACATAACTAATGAGGAGGTATTGAATAGAATTGGAGAGAAGAGAAATTTCTGGCATAACTTGACTAGAAGAAGGGATCGGTTGGTAGGACATATTTCTGAGGCATCAAGGGATCACCAGTTTAGTATTGGAGGGCGGCGTGGAGGGTAAAAGTCGTAGTGGAAGACCAAGAGATGAATACACTAAACAGAGTCAGAAGGATGTATGTTGCAGTAGGTACTGGGAGATTAAGAAGATTGCACAGGATAGAGTAGCATGGAGAGCTGCATCAAACTAGTCTCTGGACTGAAGGCCACAACAACAACACGATAATAACGTTGGTTATAATAGTGACCACTTTTTAGTGTTGTAGAAACATGATCCCTCCTCCCATTAACAAATCTATGCATGTTGTGGTACCTTTATTCCCATGTTTGGTTGTCACTCATATCATTTTAGTAAGGCATTTCCGTTTGCACGACACTGTTATTTTCTTTAAATTAATTTGCATGATATTATGGCGTGCTTTCCTTTTCTGTAGGTCACCAGATATCGGACTGTGGCATCTAGGGGTATTTTGAGCAGTACAACCGACAACACACAGACGTGTTTTTCGACCCTCAGCCAGGATGATCGAAGCCGGGAGCCCTCTGAGTTTGATACCTAAATTTTCTTTTAACTGATAGAAATTTTAAGTGGAAAATAAGGACAAACACTAAATAATAAAAGAATATCAAGAATCTAAATAGTTGTAAGTAGCAGGTGCTTTTGCGCTGAGGTGACAAAAGCCGTGGGATAGCGATATGCACATATACAGACGGCAGTAGTATCGCTTACACAAGTTATAAAAGGGAGTGCCTCCGCGAAGCTGTCATGTGTACTCAGGTGACTCATGAGAAAAGGTTTCAGACGTGATGATTGTGGCAGCACAACGGGAATTAATTGACTTTGAATGCGGATTGGTAGTTTCAGCTAGACTCATGGGACATTCCGTTTCGGAAATCGTTAGGAATTCAATATTTCGAGATCCACAGTGTCAAGAGAATGCCGATAATACCACATATCAGGCGTTACCTCTCACCACGCACAACGCAGAGGCCGACGTTCTTCACTTAATGACCGAGAGCAGCGGCGTTTGAGTAGAGTTGTCAGTGATAACAGACAAAGCAAAACTGCGTGAATTAACCGCAGAAATGAATGTAGAACGTGCGACAAACGTGTCCGTTAGGACGTGCGGAGAAATTTGACGCTAATGTGCTATGGCAGCAGATGACTGACGCCAAGTGTCTTTACTAACCGCACGACATCGCCTGCAGCATCACTCCTGGGCTCGTGACCATATCGGTTGCATCCTAGACTACTGGAAACCGTGGTCTCGTCAGATGAGTACCCATCTCAGTTGGTAACAGCTGATGGTTTCGAGTGTGGCGCATACCTCGTGAAACCATGGACCAAAAAAGTTGTCAACAAGATACTGTGCAAGCTGGTGGTGTCCCCATAATGCTGTAGGCTGTGTTTACGCGATTGCCTTTGCACCCATGTTGTCAATAAGACATTGTGCAAACTGATTGTGGCTCCATAATGATGTGACCTGAATTTATATGGAATGGACAGGGTCCTCTAGCCCAGCCGAACTTACCACTGAGTGGGAGTAGTTTTGTTCGGTTACGTGGAAATCATTTGCAGCCATTCATGGACTTCATGTTTCCAAACAACGTTGAAAATTTTATGGACGACAGTGCACCATGTCATCGGGCGACAATTGTGCGCGACTGGTTTGGAGAACATTCTGGACAATTCGAGCCACCCAGATCGCCCGAAATGAATCCCATCAAACGTTTATGGGACGTAATCGACAGGTCAGTTCGTGTGCAAAATTCGGCACTGACAACACTTTCACAATTATGGTCGACTACAGAAGTAGCATGTAATGTACAATACGTTGGAAATTTCCTATAGAAAGGCGACCTCCAACGGCTTGTACAGTCCATGCCCCGTTGAGCTGCTGCACTATGCCGGGCAAAAGCAGTCCGACACTATATTAGAGGTAATCCCACGATTTTTGTCACCTCAGTGTATTGATTTGTAGTTCTTCCTACGAAAGGTTCATGAGTAAAAGTCGATCGTTGTCCTGAGTTCTCGTCATTGCAGTTTTTTGGGAACTACACTCCTGGAAATTGAAATAAGAACACCGTGAATTCATTGTCCCAGGAAGGGGAAACTTTATTGACACATTCCTGGGGTCAGATACATCACATGATCACACTGACAGAACCACAGGCACATAGACACAGGCAACAGAGCATGCACAATGTCGGCACTAGTACAGTGTATAGCCACCTTTCGCAGCAATGCAGGCTGCTGTTCTCCCATGGAGACGATCGTAGAGATGCTGGATGTAGTCCTATGGAACGGCTTGCCATGCCATTTCCACCTGGCGCCTCAGTTGGACCAGCGTTCGTGCTGGACGTGCAGACCGCGTGAGACGACGCTTCATCCAGTCCCAAACATGCTCAATGGGGGACAGATCCAGAGATCTTGCTGGCCAGGGTAGTTGACTTACACCTTCTAGAGCACGTTGGGTGGCACGGGATACATGCGGACGTGCATTGTCCTGTTGGAACAGCAAGTTCCCTTGCCGGTCTAGGAATGGTAGAACGATGGGTTCGATGACGGTTTGGATGTACCGTGCACTATTCAGTGTCCCCTCGACGATCACCAGTGGTGTACGGCCAGTGTAGGAGATCGCTCCCCACACCATGATGCCGGGTGTTGGCCCTGTGTGCCTCGATCGTATGCAGTCCTGATTGTGGCGCTCACCTGCACGGCGCCAAACACGCATACGACCATCATTGGCACCAAGGCAGAAGCGACTCTCATCGCTGAAGACGACACGTCTCCATTCGTCCTTCCATTCACGCCTGTCGCGACACCACTGGAGGCGGGCTGCACGATGTTGGGGCGTGAGCGGAAGACGGCCTAACGGTGTGCGGGACCGTAGCCCAGCTTCATGGAGACGGTTGCGAATGGTCCTCGCCGATACCCCAGGAGCAACAGTGTCCCTAATTTGCTGGGAAGTGGCGGTGCGGTCCCCTACGGCACTGCGTAGGATCCTACGGTCTTGGCGTGCATCCGTGCGTCGCTGCGGTCCGGTCCCAGGTCGACGGGCACGTGCACCTTCCGCCGACCACTGGCGACAACATCGATGTACTGTGGAGACCTCACGCCCCACGTGTTGAGCAATTCGGCGGTACGTCCACCCGGCCTCCCGCATGCCCACTATACGCCCTCGCTCAAAGTCCGTCAACTGCACATACGGTTCACGTCCACGCTGTCGCGGCATGCTACCAGTGTTAAAGACTGCGATGGAGCTCCGTATGCCACGGCAAACTGGCTGACACTGACGGCGGCGGTGCACAAATGCTGCGCAGCTAGCGCCATTCGACGGCCAACACCGCGGTTCCTGGTGTGTCGGCTGTGCAGTGCGTGTGATCATTGCTTGTACAGCCCTCTCGCAGTGTCCGGAGCAAGTATGGTGGGTCTGACACACCGGTGTCAATGTGTTCTTTTTTCCATTTCCAGGAGTGTATGTTAAGTGTTTGTGTTTGGTTAGGATTTTATCGTATTTTGTGAGGGGTAGATTAGGGATTTAGTTATGAAAGGGAAATATTTAGATCTTGTGCCAGTATTTGAGTGTGCAAATATTAACCCGTGCTCGCGCATGTGGTTTAGAGAAAATGAGTATGGTACATAGGGAAGAAACGTGCCAATCTGTAAACACATTTTATATTTTCACATATTCAATAAGACCTTATCGAACAAGGCAGTTTGCAGGGAAAGTAATGCTAGTAGAGAAACGGACTACCTACTGAATAACTTAGAACAATCAGGAGCAGAGGTAGCAAGTGAAGAGAATGTATCATTGTCCGAGGCAACGGAAGATTCCGTAGCTGTTAGCCGCGAAAACGTGACACAAGGTATTGCCGATCGCATTCCAATTTCTCCTTCACTGCAAACTGTTGATATGCCGAAAACAATACTTGATAAATTCAGAACGTTAGACGATAAATTTCAAAAAGGCAGGTGAGTGCTACAATAAGATTGGAATTTATGGAAAGGTGAAAAGACAGACGAAAATTTCAGAAAGGCAGACGAAAATTTCAAGAGTATAGATGAAAGATTCAAGAAGCACGACAAGAAAAAATATATGCGTTTTAAAAGTACTGAAGAGCAGTTCAAGAAACACAGCGATCACTTCAAGAGGTTAGAACAACAGTTAACAAGTCAGGAGCAAGACTGTGACGAACGAATGGAAAAATCAGACAAAAATATCAGGGAACAAGTTGAGAAAGGAGAAGAGAGCACGAAACAGGTCACTCAGGATCAGATCAGCAATTGCGAGAATAAATTAGGCACAGTAATTCGAGAAGTGAAGGACACAACCATTGAGCTACGAAAGGACGTAGGTAACATTAAGGCCGTAAGACGACATGCACTTAGTGGGTGTTGGGGTCTTGCTTACTTTACTGGTGGGCAAGGTGTCCGTGTAGTTGAGGCGGGATATTTCTGCCTTTATGTCCGATTCGGATTCTTCAGGGGTACGTCTTTTATCACAATCTTGGGCTTTCTGTTTTCTGCCGCCTGGTGAAAGTAAATCTTAATAGCCTTCCCAACTGACAAAGTGAAGAACCCTTATATAGAAGGCCTTGGTGTCGACTATATACTTGACGTGGCATTTCTGATACAAGGCCAGCAATGATTCGTCGAAGTTCGATATTAAGCTTGATGTAATTTGTGGCCCGCATCTCGTGGTCGTGCGGTAGCGTTCTCGCTTCCCACGCCCGGGTTCCCGGGTTCGATTCCCGGCGGGGTCAGGGATTTTCTCTGCCTCGTGATGGCTGGGTGTTGTGTGCTGTCCTTAGGTTAGTTAGGTTTAAGTAGTTCTAAGTTCTAGGGGACTTATGACCACAGCAGTTGAGTCCCATAGTGCTCAGAGCCATTTGAACCATTTGTAATTTGTGACACGATAAACCACTATTTGAGATATTCGTTCTTTCCCCAGTGACACAGTATTTGCAGGCTGTAGCTTATTGCTTCCAATAGATAGACACTGATAGACACTGGGGATAAATAATGACGCGAATACAAAACTTACTGAAGACAGTCAAACTGATGTGAGGACTTTCGTTGGTGATGCCACGGCTGTAGATCTAGACTACGATGTAGAGGAATCTGATGAAGAACAAGTTGATGGAAATGTAGATCTGGAGCCCGTTTAGGCACCTGCTGGTCCAGTGCAGATATTGAAACCACAGAATCTGTACTTTCAAATGCTTCAGTGCACTTGCAGCAAATTAGAACTGTGACACCTCGTCCTGGGAGAAATGGCCACTTGTGAATCACATAAGAACCAGAAAGGAGAGACAGAACACTGAGTAAAAATCTGGTAATTCATTTTATAGATGCTGAAGGACAGGCCAAAGATTTAGGTAGCCTATTTGAGTTACGAAATCTGCTTATTGACTTTAACAATTTTGGCAGAAATAACAAATAGGGCAAATGAATCAACAGAAACTGATGTGAAACAAAGTTATCAGAATAACACTTCTGAAAGTGAACTCCTAGAATTCCATGGTTCACTGTGTCTGGACTACAAGGAAACTGTTAGAGAAATTTAGGACTTTTGTCTTTCACCTTTGGAAACTGTATTTATCAAGCAACCATGTTACTGAATAGATTTAAGTATTTAGCAAAATGTTTGAAATCAATGCCAGGCAAACAAGGTAGGCTAGAAGAGCCACAGACAAATTTCTCCAAGTAATGATATTTGGCAAAAAGTTGTTGAGCATTGAACTTCCTTTTTTATTCCCTCAGAGTTCTGCACTACTGATGAGCAACTGCTGGAATTCACAGATCGATGCCCTTTCAGGCCTGGTAGAGAAGTAAGCTTGATAGATATGGGATAAAGATTGTAATGTTGAATGCTTCAAAAACATGCTACTTGCTAAATAGAACAGAAAATGGTGCGTTAAGATGAACTAAAATTTTTTATTCCTTGTTGCCCTGCGACATAATGCTACAGTGATAAAGAGTATCGTTCCGTGCACGGCAATGCACAGTACCAAATGATCCAAAAAGCCACGCGCGACAGCGCAATTTTTCAGGGAATGATATTTCAGGTCCTTTGCTTTATTATAATTCCAGTCTTGGATCACAATGTTTATTTGTAATCAGGTTACTACTAATTTTGGTCGGTAATGAGAATATTCAGACCTAAAAAGTTTTAGCACATAGAGGTGGCCTAACGTACAAAAGCCCTCCTACCTATGTGAATGTAAAGCAGAAAATACTATGAAAAACTGTACAACATATGCATACCTGAGTAGTTGTGTTATAATACTATGCCATTACATGTGATGGTGCATTCAAAATCATAACCATTTGGGCTTCGTCAAACAAATGAAACTGAGGTATATAAATAACACCACTGAAGCGTACATACTACAGATGAATGAGGCACAGGTACACTGCCGCGTAGCGGCAAGAAACGTGTCTCTCAAAACCCTCTAGAACTCGCCGATCCAAGTCAGTTTATATGATTTCGAAGAAGTACGTTCCTTACACTCAAGAATATTAAATATTCGTTCGCATTTCACAAAAGGAAATGTAGAAGATGAAACGGAAATGCTTTTGCTTACACGCCTTACAATTAAATTTAATGGGAAATGATGCTTTATTAAAACAAACATCTATATTAGAAGGTTACAAAGTCTCTTTACACAATCGCAAAAATTTAATTACGGAAAGAATTACAGCTCACTAGTGGAAGCATTATCAAATGTGCCCACGCAATACGCCCGTCTGACGGCAACTCGCAGTAAACCACAGGCACAACCGTAAAAACGAATAAAAACACACATCATCCACACAATATACAAATTATAAAGTATTACTCTATTAAAATAGGTGTTATAAAAATATACAGACTAAAATGATGTAATAACAAATGTGTCGCATCGGTAGCATTCAATGTTACCATACTTACGCACGTAAAATTCACGCGTAATATCCGGTCTGAGGTGTAAATGCAATTTTATATGACTTAGTAAACACATGGCAAGGGTTTTAGTGTTATCGAAAGGGTTCTGAGGTCATGAAACTTTTTGACGCACTGTCTCTGTATAATAAGCACTTCACGCCTATACAAATATGTCCAAAGTGATACTAGAGGGACAAAAAATGAACTAAAAGGATCTTAACATGCCTAAAAAAAGTTTAAAATGAATGGAAAAATTATGTAAAACTAGGAAAACTGCAAATTCAGTAAGATATTTCAATAAGATATTTTTACTCTTTTAAGATACTAATCATAAGGCTGGGCGTTTTTGACGAGTTTCGATCGATGAGCAAAGTGTCTAGACGAAGTATAAAGCAAACGGTCTTGTGTTAACCTTATATTAAGCGTTCTTTTTTGTGGTTTGTATGTGTCAAAGTACATAAATTTGTCAAAGTATATAAATAAACTGTCACAACTTTACTGGGGTACAGAATTCGTTTTATATTAAAAGCACACCCTTCTGTGGAAGGGAAAAGAAGGGAGCCGGCTGAAAACTGCTCCTGTGAACCCACAAAAAACGCGAGTATGTTCCTCTTTAAAAGACTCTGATTGAAAAGTAAGGATCAGCTACCTCAATCCCCATTCTGCCTTCCCATCAAAAATTTTGGCAAGCGGACATATTCGCACTTTTTGTACTGAAAGAGAAACAGTGATGGCGGAAGTGAGAGAGGTCAGTGCCAGTGGGAGAGAAACACAGAGGACACAATGACGGTGGGAAAGAAGAAGTGTCAGCGAAAGAGAAAGAGATTAGGTGAAGACGATAGCAATGGGAGTCAAAGGGAGGGGAGAGACTGATGGTCAGTGAGACACAGTGGCAGTAAAAGAGAAAGAGACACGGATGGAGACAGAAACAGTGAGATCAAATGAGGGAAGAGACGGTGGAAATGAAAAATGCAAATGAGTGCTGACTGAGGAATCAACCGTAGGTAAAGTAAACAATGTCAAAGATTCTTCAAAAAGATTATTGACAAAAACCAAGAAACAATGTCCGTCTACTACGACGAATAATGATAAAAGATTGAAAAGCTCAAATTTGCTGGCCATAGATTGAGTTTAGAAAGAAGCAAATTGGTCACACAAAATGAAAATGCTGAGTCTCATAGAGACTGTCTTGAAGCAAATATCAACTAAATGCTCAGTTCTTCCGTGAATGCACGTAGTTAAAGTTCCACAAAAGGTGTAATCTTTTCGTGGTTGATAGGCTACACATGTCCCACTAAACGAGTACGCAGTTTTGAGCATTTAGACGTCCATATCTCATATCTGTCTACTGCTAGCACGTAGTGAGATACTTTCGGAACTTGGAGAAAAGTACTACAGATCATGGGGTGGATACATTGAAAACTGAGAGTGATCAGATGCGGTGGTGTGTATTTGTGGGTTGCACAGTGAGTTTTCTTTCACGAAATTCAGATCGAATCACTATCTTCTCCATTTCAAGAACCCTGAAGTAACTAATTGTGTTTTTTTGTACATTGTAGGCATTACTTTAGAATGTTACGACACACCTTCAGTAATTTTGCTGGCTTGTACATAATTTTTAAGCAGTGGGACGTAAAATGGCCCAGAAAACTTCATCGAATATAGAAAACATTGGCGCGTGGTATGTCAAACCCATCTTCAGATGTCATGTTGAGCACTTGTGTGCCATATTTCATGTTTTTCAGTGTCAGAATAAATGTGCTTTGGTACTGATTTGGTATAATTTTTCCATAACTGTCAACCTGATAAAATCATTCTAAAATTAAAAATCTAAATTTGAAAATCCTAGGTTCACGTGAATACCTGGATCTAGTTAGGTACGTAGGACACATGCGATCCACTTCATTGATTTTCAGAATTCGTCACTTTAAATTTTTTTGGTAGCACAGTGTATTACTTGTCACAAAGGAAGGCAGTTTTTGATCTTTTATTTTTCAGACAAATGCAAAATAAATTTTAACAATGAAGGGGTTGAGTTCTTTGGTCTAGGCACATAGTTAAAGTTCTCTTGCAACAGTCTACAGGCAGTGTGTTGCAAGAATAATTTAAGCTATGTTTTGTGACATCCACAACCATGAAGACAGATCCATCGGCGGCGTCACAGCGACCCAGGGCATTGTCCGTAGCGGTAGCGGCGCCGACGTGAGCTGGATGTCCGTATTATAGTCCTGCCTCGGAGTTCACTGCCGTTGCCGTGCGCCGGCCTAAATACTATCCAGCTGGAGGATATCTTGGTATCTATCCTCGTCGGCGTAAACTGGAGGCGCTGTTATGGCTGCCTAGAAAACCAGGGAACCAGGTTTTCGGCGCAGTGTAGTTGCCCGGCATGCTGGCAACTCCCGACGCTGGGACGTATGACATGTTGCCGACCTGGCAGGCGTAACGTCACGACGTGTCAGAGATCATAGGTACACTTAAGGGGTGGACTCTCGCAGACCGGCGAACTTCAACACATAGGTATAGGAGAGGGCGCATTTTGGACTGAAATTTTAAACACATGGGTACACGGGAAGAAGTAAGTTTGAGTCCCCGTAAATTTTGAGCTGCTGAGGTATGTTGGAGACAGTGGCAGTAGAATATACTGTAAACCAACGGGAGAAAAACAGTGGGCGAGAACGAGAGAGATACTGAGTATGAAGATTTAGCAACAAAGGGAGACTGACAAGAGGGATTTAGAACGTTTTGCGTTAAAAGGGCACGAATATGTTCGCATGCCCAAATTTTTGGTGAGGAAAGGCAGAATAAGGTTTGAAGCAGCTCGTTTCCCACTTTTCTGTCAGGGTCTTTTAAAAAGAAATTTATTGGTCCTTTTTGCGCTCCGACAGGAGCACTTTTCCTCTGGTTCATTATGAGTGATAATGTAATCAGAACTATGTGCTGAGTTTAAACAAGGTGTTGTTTAAGCAACTGAAAATATTACGTACAATTTCACTTTGCGTTAGATAACTGATGAAGTTCGTATCAATCACTCATTTAAGTTTGAAGCCATTAGAGATATTAACAAATTCAATATTGGAAGGTACAATGATCTGCACTGTTCTTTAGTAAATCTAACTTAGACGCAGAAATAAGTGAAATGCGCAGATCAAAACCTTCTTGACAATTTAGGCGTAGACATAATACGTACATTAAAGTTGCTTCTCTTTAATAACCCCTTCTGTACCGTAGCAGAATTCTCGAGTAAAGATTTGTGGGTGGAACTTGTGTTCAGTTCGTTATAATTCTCATCTTGAGTGTGATGTACAGTGCGCGTAACTAAAAAACTTAACTAATCCAGGGTTACTAGATTTTCCTTAGACTAACAGCGAATATTCGAATGAGGAAGGCACCGGGATGGTAGCACCCCAACCAAGGGACCAGGCACAGAGGGTACGTAAAAATAGGCACAAAAGAAAGAAAAACAATTTAAGTTTAAACGGGCGAGGTACTAGTGCTGCTATCTTCTCTCTAGAAACAAGCCTTTCCCTCTGGCCGCGACTGTAAACACACGCTGTTGTCATACTGTCGTTTCTAGTGTCACTTCTTCTATGTAACATACTAAAATAACGACTACTAACGAATAGATGTCTATGTCTAACATAGTTTAACACTTAGAAGGAGACATCCGTCTGTCAAATGGCTCTGAGCACTATGGCACTTACCATCGGAGGTCATCAGTCCCCTAGAACTTAGAACTACTTTAACCTAACCAACCTAAGGACATCACACACATCCATCCCCGAGGCAGGATTCGAACCTGCGACCGTAGCGGTCGCGCGGCTCCAAACTGAAGTGCCTAGAACCGCTCGGCCACACGGCCGGCTCAGGTGGATAAGACTTGCGTTTCTTCTGCTAGAGTCTCATTTGGTATTTAATCATAGAGTGAAGATCACATGCCACGTCGTGCCGATTTACCCACCGAAAATTGCTTCCATTCTTGACCCACACCGCTTCATATGCGCCTGTTGCAGTTAAGAGTAAATATTCACCCACCTCAGAGACTCACGTTCCTGCACTAGCACTATTGTGCCCCACAAGCGGATAATCCAACTTGCTCCGTAAGTTCTTTTACATGACATCTTCAGTTATCTGAGTACACTACAGGTTAATTTATGTTTTAGTAAGTTTGCTTAGAAGAATTTGGACTCAATAACTTTGTTCATAAAATCACATCTACAAAACTACTTATTTTTATTTAAGGTTTCAGTTAGTTTTCATGTAGTTCTCTTTCTTTATAAACTATGATTTTATTGGTTCGTAATATTTTCTGTACATAGATATATACTTAACACAATATCAAATTTGATTTAATTTATTACGAATCGTTCACTTTTCCGCTGTTTCTTGGTTGTTTGCTAGTTCGTGGAGATAGGTAGTTACTCCTTTTATGATTCTTTTCACGCATTATGTACAACAAGGAAGTCCTCACATATATTAGTTCCTAACTCACTCTGGCCGAGCGGTTCTAGGCGCTACAGTCTGGTACCGCGCGACCGCTACGGTCGCAGGTTCGAATCCTGCCTCGGGCATGGATGTGTGTGTTGTCCTTAGGTTAGTTAGGTTTAAGTAGTTCTAAGTTCTAGGGGACTGATGACCTCAGAAGTTACGTCCCATAGTGCTCAGAGCCATTTGAACCATTTGAACCTAACTCAGTCTGTTTTCCTTAAGTGCAATGGCTAGAAAAATACTTGCCAATGTTTCTAACAGAAGCAGAAGAACTACGCAAGTGGCGGAGGAGATGTTTTCTGAAGACTCTGAGTTTGAATTTAACTTGGATAATTCAAATATCCTGATGAAAACGGCACAACAAGACACTGGCTCGGGCATATCTGGGAACGAACTGAATCAGAATATTTTGTATGAAGAGAATGCCTCTATTACTACTAAAATCGATCGGCACCAGCCAATTAAAAAAGTGTGCAATCTCAATTCTGATGATACTGTGCCCAATACGATAAACACAGAATTTGACCCTCTAGATTCACCATGTTTTCAAAATTCCTTCGTTACCCTAGGAATACCGAAGCGACTATGTTCGTTATATTGATTTCTACCTAGTTGTCAAAGTTGGAGTGTCTAGGAAATCTACTTCTCGGACTGCTAGACAACAATTCAAGCAAATCGTATTAATGTGTTTTATTACGGAAAGTACATGACAATACTTAACTTTGAGTTAAACAGATGTGTCACAAGCAAAGGGCGACAGACAAAATAAACGTTCTTCAGTATAGACAATTCCTAAGTCGCTGGTCTTGAAGTGGCTAATCTTGATGCTGCTGTAGAACTGGGCCACGACCGCTATCCGCGGCGCTTACGTCTTCTTCTCGTAGAGGACGCTGCCATTGCGTTGTCGTCTTGGAGAGGGGTCGGATCACGTGCAATTGGCTGACATCTTCTTTACAGCCCTCTCTGCTCTCTCATTTCCGATTGGAGTTTCGGCGGTTGATTTTACACCGTAAAATTCCCCCCCCCCCCCCCCCCCCCCAAAGCGATGGACTGTCATCTTATAGGGAGATCGACAACGGCAGGGGAGGCAGGAGTGTGGATGCTCTGAGGGACTGGAAGCTGTGGCTGCAGGGGACGTCAGGCTCCCCGTCGTACCCCACCATCCGGCCTTCGCTCTGTCTGACACGTCCCCCTGTAAACGATCAGAAGGGTATGCGTCCAGCTCCTGAGGCTCATAGCAAGATGTAGAAGGCGTTGACTGTTGTGGCGTGGGCGGGTCCAGCTCCATCGGTAGGAGGAGAGGAGGCGGAGGAGGTGAAGGCTGCGTTTCCATGCAGTCGTCCCACGGTGTCATGATGACACACTCTGACGGCTACTGTGGCCGTGCTGTCCTCAGGATCCGTGAATCTGTGGGAAGAGAGACAGAAGGATCACAGAGCACATGGCGGTGGCGAATTTGATTGTAATGACGGCGCTGCAGTCCGTCTGGGCCTCAAATAAGATACATGTATGTGCCAAGTCGATGCAGGATCTCGCCTCGTGCCCACCGTCGGCTGCCGCCAAAAACCTTGAAAAACGCATTATCATGCGGTGCGAAGGATACTTGCAGCCTTCCTTCAACGCCGGATGCTGAGGAGGTTGGAGCAGGTGGAGCAGTGTCTGATGGCTGAGGCCGTGAAGCAATTCCTCCGGCGATGGTCCATCTCGTGGATGCGAACGATAGGAGGCGAGAAACAAGTGCAGTGCTTGATCCCTGGTGTGTGCGGTGCGAAGTTTGGGGGAACAGATACTGTAGATACTGTATACAACTGCGTTCACAGAACGCTGTAAATTCATTAGACGTGAACTGAGGGCCGTTGTCCGACACTACGACTTCAGGCAAACATGCGAGGCAAAAAAACATGTCAACGCCTGAATTGTGCTACGTGAAGTTGTCGAGTTCATCAGCACAGCAAAATGAAACTTTCTACCGCAATCAACCACCGAATATTCCAAAACACCCCGCAAAGGCTATGTGCACACGTTGTTTTGGTGACTGCGTCTTAGGCCAAGGAGAGAATTTTTGTGGTGGAGCGGACTGATTTTACGCACATGTGTGACACTGCGACGTCATCTGTTCTATTTGAGTGTCCATACCCTGCCAAATACAGTGTCGACAAGCTCACTGTTTCATACGAACAACTCCCAGTGCCCTTGGTGAAGTAACTGCAACATTTCTTTTTGAAAAGCTTTGCGGATCAACAAACGTGATCTGTCATTTTGAACAAGAATCACATCGTTCTGTATAGCGAGTCTATGCCGACGTGAGCAAAGTAGCGGCGCACTACAAAGTTCTTTATGCTATGCAAAAAGCAAGGCCAAGACGTGCGAATGTGTTTTAGCAAAATGTTCAAATCTGAATCAGCTGCCTTGGGCTATGCAATTTTCCGATAGTTCAGAGAGGAAAGAATTGAAGCAATTCAGAATCGTGAGTATCGATATGACAACAAGATGCAGCAGAAGCATCATGGTCTGTATCAGGGCCAATCAGAAGAAGTGAAAGTGTGTCCGCATTGCCATACTGAGCTGTCGGACGATACACAATCTTGTACTGATATGGAGACAACGACAAAGCCCATCTTTGCAATGTTTGGGCAGTTCGAAAAAAAATGTGTGTGAAACCTCATGGAACTTAACTGCTAAGGTCATCAGTCCCTAAGCTTACACACTACTTAACCTAAATTATCCTAAGGACAAACACACACACCCATGCCCAAGGGAGGACTCGAACCTCCGCCGGGACCAGCCGCACAGTCCATGACTGCAGCGCTTTAGACCGCTCGGATAATCCCGCGCGGCTTGGGCAGTTCGTACAGGAACCGGCTGCATCGGATGAAACAAGGACTACAAAGGCTTGTGATCCGTTGCTAAGTAGAATTTTGTGCCAACAAATAGTGGTGGAATTTGGTGACACCATAAACAACAGCCAATGCCCCTTTCTCCAATTGTGGATAGTTACACTGAGCTTTGGACAACATTTTACATGCGGAAGCAGTAGGCCTGTCTTTATCAACAAATCTGCGGAAAATCACTGCACCGATTCCGTAAGAGGAAGCGTCAACTCGCAATACAACTGGTTTGTCAGGATCAAAGTGGACTAAGCATCGATCAAAGACCAACGCAGCTTTAAGTTTTTGAAAAACTACTTGGCACTCATTTGTCCAAACAAAGGGGACATTTTGTATCACAAGCAATTCAATGAAGCTGCGATTTGTGTTGCATTCGGTATGAACCGCATGTAATAGTCAATTTCCCCAAATCTGACTGCAATTCTGTGACATTGCGAGGAACTGGCAGGTCACATATGACTAAAAATGTGACTGAAGAGGATGTACACCTTGACTTTTTATTAGATGACCAAGATGCTGCAACTCAGGTTTAAAAAGAAATCACACTTGTACAGTCTACACTTTAGTCCTGCATCAGACAATACACGAAACAAAGCACGCAAATTTGCAATGTGTTCTTCAGGTGTACGACCTGCTACGACGGTATTGTCCAAATAGTTTCAACAGTTTGGTACTTGCTCCTAATAACGTTGACAAATGGCGGGTGGAGAAGCACTGCCAAAAGGCAAACGCAAATATTTCAACAAGCCCAAATGAGTGTTCACAACATACACTTTCTGAGGTTCTTCATCTAGTGGTATTTGAAGATATGGGTCACGCAAATCAGTTTTTGAAAATTAGCGACTAGCGCCTAATCTGTCCATGGGATCCTCTTGGCGTGGCAATGGATAAGTATTAATCACAATTTGTGGGTTGACTGTAGACTTAAAGCCAACATAGAGATGAATGCGACCTGAAGGTTTGGGGAGCTAACCCATTGGACTTGCCCATTGACTAGCTTGTATGGGCTCAATAGCTCCATTATCTTGAAACTCTTTAAGTTCAGCAGCGACTTTGTCCCTTAATGCAATGGGAACAGTTCTGACCTGGCAAAATTTCGGCGGAGCATTGTCTTTCATAATAATATGTGCAAACAGCCATTAACCTTGCCTAAACCTTCAGAAAAGAGTTCACAGAATTCTTTGAGCAAGCGAGCTGCACTGTCTTTAGCATTGAATGCAGTCACTGACAACACACTGTCCTGAATGTCGAAGTCAAACAAATCAAATTAATCAAGGCCAAATATGTTCCCACATTCGCGTGATAGTAGCACAGTAAAAGTTACAGTAGGCATATATGAGTGATACATGGCAAGCAGAGCACATTTTCCGAGAATGGGAATGTCTTGTCCATTATAAGCCGTCAGCTGCATGCTAGTTTTAGACCGGGATGGGGACCCTAACAGTTTGTGCATGTTGTGATTCAGCAATGTAACAGAGGCATCCACGTCCAACTGAAAGTGCACACGTTTTCCACTAACATGCAAATGAATAAAATGTTTGTTGGACTGGCGTAGCACTGAAGAAACTGTTTTCTTACTAGTTTTGCTAATGCCTGCAGAAGGATTTGAATACACTGCATTGATGACATGGGCCTTGTGACTAGAGTCTTATAAGTGGGAAAAATTCTTATGTTTGTTCCACCGCAAACAGACGGATCATATGTGACATTTCTTGCCACAATCGTAACACTGTGCTTGTCTGGATGGGCAGTATTGGCGTTTGTGCCATGAATAGCACTGAGGGCATGACTTAATTCCGTTCACCTGATTAAAGAGCTGCTTACACATCGTGGAGAACTGCTTACCCAGTGTGGCACACGCAAGCTGTTGCTGCCTAATGGGCCAGTTGTGAACAAGGGCCAACTCGACTCGACACGTTGGTGGCTGCTCAAATTTATCGGCTGAAACGGCTCCTGATTCGTACTGATCTAGTATGTGCACTACATGCTGAAGTGATGGATCAGACTAAATCTCAGACTGTTTCAAAATCTGTTGTCTAAGTTTGAGATCAGTTACATTGTACACGGTCATATCAGGCAACATAACATCTGAATAGAGTGCACCACAAGCACATTTGAATTTGAATTTCCTCGTCGTACCCTGCAAACCAGTTACCCATTCATGATAAATTTGTTCTGACCTTTTCTTGCAACGAAAGAACTGGTGCCTAGCTGCCACCACATTCACTTGTTGGTCATACTAGTTAGCAAGCGAATCGACAACTTCATCATAGGAAAGTTCACTCGGAGCTGCGTTCAGAAACAATTTCTGAATGAGACGAAACACTGCACTTCCTACTGTTGACAAAAATAAATGTAGTTTTGCAGTACCTGCTTGTTGTTGTTCATTAAACTGACCATAAGGCGGTACGCCACTTGGAGCCATAGTAGGTGCCTGCTGCACTGTATTGCTGGCTTGAGCATTGAGTAGCTGCTGTACCGTGTATAGCAGTGAAGCAATTTGTCGCGTTTGAAACTGAAACATCTATGTTAGCTGTGTTGTATCTATCGCTTGCAGCTGAGGCGCCAGAGCAGGGGGTGGGAGAGATGGGTTGCTCATATTGGGAGAGACAAATGCAATAAACAGAGAAGGCAAGCAATAAAAATAAGTACAAAAGCAAAGAAAATTTCCGCAATGCCCACCTGAAAACACTGATCGGCAAAAGCACTATAAGAGATACTATTAAATCAAGTAAACAGACCTCTGCAAAGAAAAGACAAAGTAGAATTAAGGACGCAGAAAGACACAAAGGAAAATCTGTGGCTGTCAGGCACTGGGTTCTTCTTAATACTCATCGCCAATGTTCAATCCTGCCTTGTTGTCAAAGATGGGGTGTCTAGCAAACTTGCTTCTCGGTTTGCTAGACAACAATTCAAACAAATCGTATGAATGAGTTTTATTACGAAAACTGCATGACAATGCTTAACTTTGTATTAAACAGATGTGTCACAAGCAAAGGGCGACAGACAAAATAAACAATGTTCTTCAGTATATGCAGTTCCTAAGTCGCTGGACTTGGAGTGCCTAATCTTGATGCTGCTGTAGAACTGGGCTGCAACCAGTCGGCGTGGTGCTTATGTCCTCTTCACATAGAGGCCGCTGCCGTTGCGTTGTCGTCCTGGAGAGGGGTCAGACAGCGTGCAATTGGATTACGTCTTCTTCCCAGCCCTCCCTGCTCTCTCATTTCCGACTGGCGTGCTGGCGCTTGAGTTTACGCTATAACCTGTTATTTCTGTGAAACTAAAAGATGACATAAAGCTTTGTTTGATACTGACTGATTTTCCTTCTGAAACTGAAGTAAGAATTATACTTAATTCATTTTAAATTTTCAGATAAATCCCAGTATTCAGCAATGTAATGTATGTCAGAAAAAGGAGATATTCGCCCTACAGACGTCTGTTCCCACTCCCTGTCCGTCTCTCAGGCGGATGCTCCTTGGAAAGCTCTGTAAAACGAAGTTCCTACGTCAGGGTTAAGTGGCAACAGTGTGCTTGTTTCATACAGCTGCCGCCTGCGCAACCCTCTCGTGTTCAACAATGGAGTTCATGCTGCCGCTTCGCTAAGTCATTGTAGGGCCTCACAGGTAAGTGAACTGTTTGACTCAAAGCTTCCGATTTATGCCGATTTCTCCCAATTGATGACAAGAGAAACGCGAAGGTAGACGGAGCAATCAGAAAAGAAATGGATAGGGATATGTAATTTGGTTCAAATGGCTCTGAGCACTATGGGACTTAACATCTGTGGTCATCAGTCCCCTAGAACTTAGAACTACTTAAACCTAACTAATCTAAGGACATCACACACATCCATGCCCGAGGCAGGATTCGAACCTGCGACTGTAGCGGTCACGCGGTTCCAGACTGAAGCGCCTTTAACCGCACGGCCACACCGGCCGGCTCCTTGTGTGTTGCAGGCTGTGTCATTGACGCACCCTACTGTAAGCAGCAGAATGGTCTGGTATTCGTGTCGGGAATAAGCCGAGATGGTGTTTGTGCACAGCCAAGCAGTCGAGAAGCTGCACGGCTAAAACAAAACAAGTACCCTCGCAGATACCAACCACATCCTAAGTTCCTGTGGATCTTCGGGCCTCAACTCCTTCATTAACAGGGAGTATACCGCCGTGTCTTCCATCCCTTCTTACCTGCCAGGATCCTACTCCTGCCGTTATGTCGGCGTTCTGCCCTTCTTCTAACGACTAAGTAGGAGACTGTCACAGGCCGGCCGGTGCGGCCGTGCGGTTCTAGGCGCTTCAGTTTGGAACTGCGTGACCGCTACGGTCGCAGGTTCGAATCCTGCCTCAGGCATGGATGTGTGTGATATCCTTAGGTTAGTTAGGTTTAAGTAGTTCTAGGGGACTGATGACCACAGATGTTAAGTCCCATAGTGCTCAGAGCCATTTGAACCATTTTTTTGAGACTGTCACAGAAAATGCTGGGTAGATAACTGCTGCCTCCGTATCTAAAATATTGTGAAATGTAAATTTAGATAATCGTTTACTTGTACCAGAGTGATATAAAACGAACGCTTTAGTCCGTAATGTTGCATAATCGTAAAGTAATTTTACTCTAGTTGCAGAAGATAACAATAACTGCTTAATAAATACGAACCTAAACCTCTTAGAAGTTTCAAATTGACTAAATGAGAGCTTTACAAAAATATCGACTTTCATATTCAACGACGTAAACAAACCTGCAGTTCCGAACATGTACCAATGGGGCACCGGCGCAGACTTAAACGATATGTGTATCGTGTGATAAGAGCTAACGAAAAAGTTTGCAGTTTCAAACTTGTGCGCTTGGGGTACTGATGCAGGCTTATATACGTTAGGTGTGTCGTTCAGTACCGGCTTTAGTTTGTTGTGTGACACACGTAATATGTTTCATTTTTATAAAATTATAAAAGTTGCTAAATCGGCCTAGAAAAGAATTGCAGGAAGGTAGTTCCTTACGCGTGTATGTGTGAGCGCGCGTGTGTTGTGTGTCTGTATGTATGTGTTTGTGTGTGTGTGTGTGTGTGTGTGTGTGTGTGTGTGTGTGTGTGTGTGTCTGTGTGTGGAGGGGGCGGTGCCTTTGGCGGTTCTGACAGGGACGCAGGATCACCTCGGCACATCTTTGGCTGGAGTGATTTCAATAAACAGGCAACGGCCAATTTCCTTCTCTGTATTCCTGTCCGAGTTCGATCTGTAACACCCACGTTGCAAACGGGACATAATGCCTTCTGCATTAAAAGAGTAAAAAGGATTACTTTTAGACATTTAGTTTGGCATGGGTTACAGGTTGAGATACGAGGAAATCGCTTTGAGAGAATGGCGCTAGGACAGAAGAGGGGCTGTCCCAAAGGGACAAAGCGCGGGCGAGCTTCACAGTAAACCAGAAATCAGATATTTCCGTGCCTCACCGCTGGGGTCACGGCCGAGTGCTTTGAGTGCAGATTGCGAAGGCAAAGCAGGAGGAAGGGCAGAGGAGATATCCCACAAACAAAGCGAGCTCGATGTGACATCAAACGCCAAAGAGCAGGTGGGGCTGAGAGCCGGGCACATCGCAGACAACGCCACCGGCAGAAGCAGAGGTTGTGAGCAGGGCTAAAGGCTCACACTAGACGTCACGGAACGGCAAGGAACGTCAAAATACTGCAAAACGCATTTCAAATGGCGGCATTCATATGGACTAGCAACAGAACTAAACGGAGAGGGTGGAAAGGAACGTCAGTTTTGACGTTAACGATGATGGGGATAAAGCGGCGTTGGCGTTGTCAGGTTATATCGGAAGTTAACTTATTCCCGCTGCGCTCATTCATATTATAGTTACGGATTTTGCGCCTTTGTGTCTCCGTAATCCATATTTTATTTTTTGCTTTGTTGTTGTGACACATTGCGAAGGTTCCACGAAGGTTCGGATAATTTTTATTTGCGTGCTTTCCACAAAAAGAGGCGAAACAACGATTTAGGTTTTATAATACCTGGGTAAAGAAGGATTCAACGCTGCGATTAAATGAGAACATAGCTGGATGAAACGACTACATTAACAAACTTTTTAAGAATGAAAAAGTCAGGCTCTATTCAAGGAGAAATGAAATGATCGTATGCCTTATTGGCCGGGCTGTCTAGTGCAAGTCTCTTTATTAGACGCAGCTTCAGCGAGTGAAATACGACGATGATGAATACCACACCCAGTTCTAGGGTAGATAAAAATCTCCAATCTCGTCGTCAATCGAACCCGGGACCCCCTGATCTATTTTTTTTTCTTTTTTTTAGAGTTTCCTGTATGGACATGAAATGAAGAGGCCGAAAACCATGAGGACTTCGGAATATTGGGGAAACAAATGAAACGGTAGAACTGCACTATCTCAAATGGGTCAAACTTGGTGCAAGGAGAGATCTGAGTCCGAATCCAAGTCCAGCACCAGTATCATTTTCTACACCTCAAGTTCAGACACTATAAGAAATTAGTGCCTTGTGACCTTACATGACGACTGGCTGATATAAAAAAAAAAACCTCCCTTGTGAAGAAGCTTACTGGTGACAAGTCTCAACCTGACGTGACTCCCGCCTCTGTCATGACCCACCCTACGTCTACTCTGTTCCAGTAGGTAGCAAGGACATCGAATTTAATGTGGATCTGGAACCACGATGCAACCCTATGTTACACAATGGTTGTAACGAGATGTCAAGAGAGTCTGTATGTGCTTGTTAAAAATGGTTATCAAAAATGTGCAAATTGAACCGAGATGTTAGGCATACGTAGCTAGAATAATTCCAAAGCTTTCTTTCGATCAGCAAACATTTATTTGATTATCAGTCTCAACTCCAGATTTTCCACCTCAAAAAAGGAAATAAAGGTATTTCAATCATCAGAGTACTAACAGACACGCTGAAAAAAGAAATATCGAATAAAAAAAACCACAATCAAGGATCGAACACGGACCGCGGTTCGGTAGTCTACTGCCACGATCGGCTTTATTATTAATACTATTTAAACAAGACCCACAGGGCCACAAAAGTAAAATAAACTGCGAAACAATATACCTGAGAAGGGGCCATGACAAGAAAGCCACAAGGACCGGCTTACTCAAATGATATCTTGACGACGAAATACAATGTTCAACGTATTGGCGAGTAAGTCGCGATACGTGGCTGGCGCAAACACTTCCACTACGCGGTTGCCGTATATTGGGGGGAGGCGAATGGGTCCTTATCGGACCCTCTACTTACAATGTAATGAACAGCCATGCAGTTGTATTTGACTGCCATTAGACGCAGCAGGATATCAACCGAAAAGGCGGTCTCAGCCGATCGAGATAAAACGCTACTTGTCTTTTAAACCGGTGCCAGTTCGCTTCGTGACCGCAACGAGTAAATCTATATTGTAGCTTATATATGGTGAGACAACGACTGCATTGATCCGTGATACTAAATCCAATTTGAAAGAGACGTTCATTGGCGGGTAACACGTTGTGGACCATTTGATACCACCTGGACGACACCAAATTTGGTAGCGAGCTACGGCCACTCTAGAATATCAGCCTCCAAGCAACTGACAGCAATATAAAATTCACGGGCATGTTTTAAGTACAAATTCAATCGACCGATATTGACAGGCGGATCATTACTGCCAGGCCGCAGACAGTGAAACAACCGAGACGTAAGTTTATGGATCGCATGAGAGACAGTCAGCACGTTACCCCGACCTCTAGACCACGGGTTGCCGACATTGAAAGAGAAAAATATACACTATTGGCCATTAAAATTGCTACACCACGAAGATGACGTGCTACAGACGCGAAATTTAACCGACAGGAAAAAGATGCTGAGATATGCAAATGATTAGCTTTTCAGAGCATTCACACAAGGTTCGCGCCGGTGGCGACACCTACAACGTGCTCAAATGAGGAAAGTTTCCAACCGATATCTCATACACAAACAGCAGTTGACCGGCGTTGTCTGGTGAAACGTTGTTGTGATGCCTCGTGTAAGGAGGAGAAATATGTGCCATCACGTTTCCGACTTTGATAAAAGTCGGATTGTAACATACCGCGTTGGTCGAGATCCAATGACTGTTAGCAGAATATGGAATCGGTGGGTTCAAGAGTGTAATACGGAACGCCCTGCTGGATCCCAACGGCCTCGTATCACTAGCAGTCGAGATGACAGGCATCTTATCTGCATGGCAGTAACGGATCGTGCAGCCACGTCTCGATCCCTGAGTCAACAGATGGAGACGTTTGCAAGACAACAACCGTCTGCACGAACAGTTCGACGACGTTTGCAGCAGCATGGACTATCAGCTCGGAGACCATGGCTGCGGTTACCCTTGACGTTGCATCACAGACAGGAGCGCCTGCGATGGCGTATAAAACGACGAACCTGGGTGCACGAATGGCAAAACGTCATTTTTTCGGATGAATCCAGGTTCTGTTTACAGCATCACGATGGTCGCATCCGTGTTTGGCGACATCGCGGTGAACGCACATTGGAAGCGTGTATTCGTCATCGCCATACTGGCGTATCACCCGGCGTGATGGTATGGGGTGCCATTGGTTACACGTCTCGGTCACCTCTTGTTCGCATTGACGGCACTTTGAACAGTGGACATTACATTTCACATGTGTTACGACCCGTGGCTCTACCCTTCATTCTATCCCTGCGAAACGCTACATTTCAGCAGGATAATCCCCCCCCCCCGCATGTTGCAGGTCCTGTACGGGCCTTTCTGGATACAGAAAATGTTCGACCGCTGCCCTGGCCAGCACATTCTCCAGATCTCTCACCAATTGAAAACGTCTGGGCAATGGTGGCCGCGCAACGGGCTCGTCACAATACGCCAGTCACTAGGCTTGATGAACTGCGGTATTGTGTTGAAGCTGCATGGGCAGCTGTACCTGTACACGCCCAGGCGTATCAAGGCCGTTATTACGGTCAGAGGTGGTTGTTCTGGGTACTGATTTCTCAGGAACTATGCACCCAAATTGTGTGAAAATGTAATCACATGTCAGTTCTAGTATAACATATTTGTCCAATGAATACCCGTTTATCATCTGCATTTCTTCTTGGTGTAGTAATTTTAATAGCCAGTAGTGTAGATGCTATTGGCATTATTTGATACTTAGAAAGAAAACAAAATGCAATGGATAATTTAAAGTGGCTCTAAGTACTGCTGTCTTAGTATTCGTGGGTGTGTTTGCAGATATGGATCTAGCGGTCATTTCTGGAGAGTCCGGGGGAGGGGGTTAATGGTCCACAGTTTGGTAGTGCCCTCCCTTCTGTTCCTTCGAGTTACAGCTTGCGGTCACCCTAAGTTTTAACGTGCCACATATATCAGTGCTTAGTACGTCGCTTCAGCATAACTTCCAACAAATTGCACTTCAGATAAAGTACGTCATCTGAAAAACAACTGTCCAAAAATTTGAGAAGGATCTGTTGTAAGACGTGCACTTCATTCACCATTCAGTGCTCGTAATTCATATTTCTAATCCCAGCATTCTGGTATTCGGTAATATACTAATTCAGGCCCTGTTAATAATTTCTATGGGTTGCCTAATTTATTTGACGATGTTTACAGTTTGTCTCACACTGATCTGTGAGAGGAGCTTGGCGCTAGGAATTTTCTTTATTTATGGGCGAGGGCATCAGTCTTCCTAGCAGCCATGATGGCTTCCCGTTTCCCATCCTTTTTCCGACCGCCAGGGTAGCACGTGGCGTCGTTTGAACGTTCAGTAGTGCCAAAGTTTCTCTGGTTCTCAGTTCCCCAACCTGCATTACCAACCTTGTGCTTGATATTTCTGTTCGATTTTAACGTCGCGAGGTCGCCTCCCTGTGAGATTCCGGCCCTCCGATTGGCCAGTTCAGGTACGCGCCCTTTTTCGCGGGTGGGCGCCAACTGCCCTCCGCGGGTGGATAGTGGACAAAGGGGCAGTAAGTCAGTTCTAGTGTGACCCTGCCTGAGACTGGAGGTGCTGCTTCCAGGAGATGAAATTTCGGTAACCGTGAGCGCCGACGTGCACTGTAGCTTCGTACCCTGCGGCCCAGAGGGAACCATATAGGTCATTTTACTGATGTGCGTTCCTTGAATTACGGTTTACGCAATTTTTCCGGGTTATAAGACTGTAGGTTTTCCTTGTACAGTTGGGCGTAATGTGCGCGATGTGTTGGTTAGTCGCAGTAGCTTGCAGTTCGGCACTAAAGTGTATACTTTCACGCTCACTGTTCCGCTTCGTCTGGCAGTAGCTCTTTCAGTTATCCCATGCAAAATTTGACTCAGAATTTAGGTCTTCCTGGCTTGAAAACTTGTGCCCTTTGTCCTACGCCACGTGGTGAATGTCTGGCGCCCCTTCATATTCGTTAACGTAGTCGGACCGAGAGCCAAAGTTGTCGAGTATCGCCTGTATGAATAGTTTCGCGTCAAGCTGGTTTCATTCCTTTATTACAGGAGGCTACCTAGCGATTGACCCCCAATAGCATCTTTCTTAGTCTTTGGCTGATTCATGGTGGTGGTCGTTGCATGCCTGCAACCCCTTCCTTTAGTAAATTGAACTTCATTTCATAATACGGCGATCGTTCCTTCCTTTTCTCCTGCTATTGTGGCTTATTATGAACGTTCGTTGGGGCAGGTTGCTGAACTCAATTCCTTCTGCCCCCAACCCCATCTCATTGTATTATTGTTTAATTTTCAGCTGTTAAATAAATAAGTCCTTTAATCTTTACATTCTCCCTTTCATTACGTGAAATCACCCTTAGTGTCGCAGTAGAATAATGCAGAACTATAACGGTTGCTATAAGGTCGTGCAGGTCTCGCGCCTTTAATGATTGGATAAAAACTCAGTATCGCGATCCTGGCACGACCATTGCACGCATGGTACCGATAATAGTAATTATAATTTTCAATTATCCCCCACTGATGATTCAAATGGTTCAAATGGCTCTGAGCACTATGGGACTTAACATCGGTGGTCATCAGTCCCCTAGAACTTAGAACTACTTAAACCTAACTAACCTACGGACATCACACACATCCATGCCCGAGGCAGGATTCGAACCTGCGACCGTAGCAGTCGCGCGGTTCCGGACTGAGCGCCTGAACCGCTAGACCACCGCGGCCGGCTCCCCCACTGATAAACTGGGAAGTGTTCACGGCTCAGTGTATGTGGGCACTAAATCCACTTCATGTGGTGGAAGTAGTGGCCTCTGTTTTACCTTGCTGGTTTAGAAAAAATGACAGAATTACAGCCCCAACAGCAAGGGACAGTAACCTGTAAAATAAAACGATCCACCGATTTTACTGTGTTAGGTAATTGTTTTAAAAATTATAATGGGAACAAACTTTTACATGTTCATAGTTAATGCAAAACAAAGTTTACGTGTTCACTCGCCGTTATCAGTATTTCATTTAGATCTAAAACGTCACTTCAGGTTGTGGTTACGTGAGCATACAAATGGGGAGAACATTGTCGTTCCCGCATATGTTCGGGAAAGTTAGTATTTCTGCTACTTTTTCTTGTTGGAGCATCTTCCTCATTATGTCTCGTCTTTCCTCGACTGACTGTAGTTTGTTGGTTCTATCTGTGGACTCACGAACTGTATACGATTTGTAACGGGTAGCCTACAAATGGCCGCCTTATCCTGGCTGCAGTGTGTTCTTCAGCCAGTCGCCAGCAAACTGATCCACCGGCGCTATCAAATGCTTCTAGGAAGAAATTGTTTGAGAGCAAACTGCTCTTGTAGTTTAACATTTCCGTCGTTATTACTTGTGCTAGGCATCGTCACAGTTTACAATACAGAGAACATTTTCAGATGTACCTTGAAACGTCCCCTTAGAAAAATTATAAATGACTGTGCTTAAACTGACACACAATATTTTTAGCGCGCCCGCATCTCGTGGTCGTGCGGTAGCGTTCTCGCTTCCCACGCCCGGGTTCCCGCGTTCGATTCCCGGCGGGGTCAGGGCTTTTCTCTGCCTCGTGATGGCTGGGTGTTGTGTGCTGTCCTTAGGTTAGTTAGGTTTAAGTAGTTCTAAGTTCTAGGGGACTGATGACCATATATGCTAAGTCCCATAGTGCTCAGAGCCATTTGAACCATTTTTTTCTTACAAATTTACTGTCTCTGATGGACACACGTCCAGATCATCCGCTCTCAAAACTCCGCCATCTCTCTCCCCACATCCACCACTGCTGGCGGCTCACCTCCAACTGCGCAACGCTACGTGCTATTAACAGCCAACTGCCCAACACTACAATAGAAAATTCCAACAATGCAAACCAGCCACAGACTGCACACAGCACAGTCAGTGATTTTCATATAGAGCACTCACTACACGGCGTTACCAACATAAAAACCTAAACAGCCTACTTACACAGGCCCCATGCTCCCAACAAAATAATTTTACAAATTTTTTTGGGCAGTGGCCAATACAGGTTGAAAAAAATTTTTCACAATTACAATAACAAAGATATCAAATGCACACACTTATTGATACAATGTTGGTCAAAAGCTAAAATTTTCTCACAGCCCATAAAGACAGTCCTGATCATTCATCACAGTAAAACTGCAGTGTTTTTTTTTTTTTTTCAAAGTCTGAGCAGTAAAAGGAAATGCACACGGAAGTAGTGAATTTCCATGCAGTCTTGAAGAAGTAGTGTTGTCCTTCCAACGGAAAGACAGTGCTGACTCTTGACATGCAGACAGGTAATGGGCCACAACAGAGCAAACCCACAGCAGAGTCAGTCGAAGTTTTGAAAAACATTGGTAGGAAGGTCATCACAGAGTAGACCCACTGCAGTCCTGGTACATATTATGGTATTGGTGGGCCACCAAAGGTGCAGACGCACTGCAGTCCTTGTAGAGACGGCGAGCAGCCATCTGTTGCGACTGTGCAGGTGCACAATCACCATCAATGAGTCTTGCGGACAATATAGCAAGTCCATGAACCACCACTTGTGCACTCACAAATTTTTTTTTGAAATGTCCTTAGAACCAGCAATGCTGTTATCCAGTCCCTTGCTGAATTATTAACGCACGTGCAAACACAAACAGCACCAGCTTCTCTTATATTGCGCATTACTATGACCAACAGAAATGTGTGCAGTGAAACGTAACTTAATTTGAAGAACTGGTGTCTATACAATTTTAAATTTACAACATACATCATTAAAGAACATAATAGTACAGATAACATTTGTAGTAACACAGGCCTTACAAAAGAATAGAAATAAACATATACATCAGTGTTACAGGAATTATGACATAAGTAAATAAATAAAATAATGAGAATGGTTTTCGAAACATTAATTTCACACATGAGCATTGAAACAGAACAGAATTAATAAGGTCTAAACATCTTTCTAAAGTAAATAACATAGTATTAGAAAAATTCTACAACATAACTCTATCAGATAAACACATAAAGACAGCAAAAACACAAATACACAAGGGTACACAAACACCTAGCAGAATAACACAAAAGGAAAGGACAGGGTTTGTTTTACTACAGTATTTTGCAAACAATACTTTCTTTACTTCTTGGAGATCTCCATACCTGTTGTCCCTAAACCCTACTGTTTTGTTCATATCCTCTATTAAAATAAATATTTCTCATTGTACAAGACTCATTTTTGCCCGAATCTTTTTCATACACCTTCTCAATGCATTCTTTCCCTATTCTTCATAGTTAGTTTCTTATATAGTCTACCCCCTCTTAAGCTAACTTAAATCTACTGAGCTCAGATATATATACTAAGGGACAAGGCAATGCAACAACACAAAACAAATAACATAAACAGCAATGACAAAAAATGCAAATTGGCAAAGCTAGCAGCGATAAATATAAATTAGCAAAGCAAATGCAACATTATCACTAATATGAGCCAATGTGCAGCAAAAAAAAAAAAAAAAAAAAAATCAGTAGTAAAACTGGCTTAATACAATGTAAAATTCAGTAGAACTATGCCTGGCAAACAACAGCAGCAAATGCTAATGCTATAACTTATACCTAAACATGACAATGCTCAAGCAGAAAAAATATTACAGTAAAAATGGCCATGTTTAATACCTATGTCACATCTTAACACTAGAGTGGTACATCACAATAACTTACTCCACCAGGCAAGTTACCAAATCGTAAAACAAAATTATGCAATTCCCAAGAAGGGATATGTCTATTTGTATTTCCTTTTTTTAAGAAAGTAGATCACAAAATTATTTTTAATGGATCTGTAGACAGAAAGCATTTACAGTAGTACATCTATTAAATTTTATATTAACCAATGCTGCAGTGCAGCTAGAAACTAGATATTAAACAAAATAGGCAAATATATATACCAAGGAAGGCATGAAACATCATTCACTAGACATATGGCATTCATAAGGCAGTAAAAAAAATCTCTCAACTAGAAAGACAGTAGTCATAATCAAGTGTATAGACATAAAATATTTCTCGACATTTCATTAGGCATTTCAGTAAATATAATAAATTAAGAGCTCCACAGTGTAATCATATGTTTTCAAGTTTGAGCATGTCGTATTTGCGATGCTTTCTACAAGGAAATGTCGATAGCGAGGATAATGGCGTCTTTTTTCTCCACCTAACGGCTTTTTCTCCAGGCGGCTGGCGCAGCTGGGCACCACAACGCATTAAATCAAGGTCACTTAGCTTTCTTACCCAAAAATTTACGACAGCAGTTTCCGCTACAGTGACAGTCTCATATAAAAAAATTTCACAGATCGAAAAATTACAGAAGAAAACGAAATCTCATGAATAGCAGTTCAAATGGTTCAAATGGCTCTGAGCACTATGGGACTCAACTGCTGTGGTCATAAGTCCCCTAGAACTTAGAACTACTTAAACCTAACTAACCTAAGGACAGCACACAACACCCAGCCATCACGAGGCAGAGAAAATCCCTGACCCCGCCGGGAATTGAACCCGGGAACCCGGGCGTGGAAAGCAAGAGATGCGGGCATGAATAGCAGTGTTGTGATACATTCACGCATGTACACACGTTTCATAACTCTTAAAGTACAATTCTTGGTTTCCAACATCCTTTTTCACAAATTAGAGTACCTAACCACTACTCATTATTCCTTACCTTATTACACATATACATATTCGTCGACACTTCTTCGATATTTCACCATTATAAATATGTAGGATAATCAAATTCCTCATATAGCATCGGCTTATTGATCAAAAAAATAGCTCAACAGCAGAATACACATCGTCGTCGTAATAATAACATCATAACACCTCAGCCAAATCTCAAAATCGTCGTAGCTTTTGGCAATAATTTCAAAACCTACAAAAATTCTCTGCTCATTTCAATAGTGTCATCTACCTCAAACGTGCTTTAAAAATTATGATACCCTACCAAATACGACATTCAAAGCTCTCATAGTATCACAATGGTTCCAAAAAAATATGAACAGTTCACAAAGTACAGACAAAGTACAATTTCATAAGTGTGAAGTTATCCAACAGTGTAAATGCGTAAGCATGTGTCACTAACGTAGTAAAAAAAATGTTTGTCTCTATCAGTTAAATGATCAGATAGCTGTGTAATTTATGTGTAAGAGAAATATAGTACCGATGTGTAAAGTTGTATAAGCAAATACCATATTAGCTAGGGCTCCTTGTGCTTGCCAAACACATGGTACTCAAAGTAAGCGTGTACCCCCCTGAGGATTAATGTAATTATACCCTCAGGTGTTACAGATTACAGAAATGGAATGAAATGTATCACGGAAAACCTTTGTATCACTGTAATTCAAAAATCTTTCAACATAAATGTTTTAAGTACAAAATTAATCACTCAGATACGTGTCCTTTAGCCCTAAATGTACGTCTTGCTGTAAGATAATTCTGTGGAAGTGTCGTAGTTATCGTCCTCCGAAAGCTAAGTTCTGCAGAAGTCAATGTACTTACCTCATGATACACAAAAGTGAAATGCTATGCGTATATATACCGTAGTTATTACGTACATTACCGTGATCAAGAAAGTACTATACTGTAACGTATTTTTGTGCTACGAAAAAGGCTGTCTCATTGTAGCTATACCACAAAAGTTACTACTAAAACATGTTTTACTTTCCAGAAGAATTCAGAAAAACTGTGCAGATATGAAACATATACACCACAAAAGCAACAATGTAAATTGTGTCACATTAGTAGCGTCGTGATATAATCGTGTAGTTGTCAATGAAACCAAATACTAAGTCATCTTTAATCTCACAGAAAGTACTTCAAATAAAGAATGTCTTTTTAAGTAAACCAAAATGTTGCATTAAAATCTCATTAGCAGTATATGTTCTAAGTATGTAAGCCTTATAGTCGTTATGTAATCGTGCAACTAACAAGCAGGAATGTACACACACAGTAACACTGTGTCCTCTGTTCACTATAACATTGCATTTGTAATTACTGGTCTAAATAAGTTCCCTAGGTTCTTGACTGGATAGATAACTTTAAAACATAGTTGCATGTTAAGAGTTTCTAAGTGTGACAAAGAGTACTAGCAACGTGAAGTGAAAAATTTTATAGCAAAGACTAAGTTAAAAAACAGATTATCTCTCAATAAACGGTTTTACATGTGAAATGTGGTGCAGTCCTTTACTCTTCCTAGTATGCAGAGCTTCAACTTCAACGCAATTATCATGTGGTATACGTCGGATTCAGTAAGGTCCTTTGTTAATCAGAAAGAATTTGTGACTCAAGTGTTTCTTCTTATGTGACAATGAATGAGCTTTAATGAGAACTTTCTGACCAATATATAATTTCATTGCATTTGTTTTACCGTGTAGTTTTCTCCTTTTGTCTGCTGCAGATTTTATATTTTTAATAGCCAAATCAATTATGTCTTTGTGTCGAAGTTTACGTGTATTCGGAAAAGTTACAATCTTTCTGATTCTGTTCGGTGGTTCTTCATTCTTCAGTAGAAGAATAGGTGGTAAAGCAGTGGAGTCATGAGGCATTTCATTCAGCACGTTTTGAAATAAGTGTAAATATCTGTCCCAATACTGATGCTTTCTGTGACAATAAAGTCTGCAAAGCTTATTAATTTCTTTCATAATCCGTTCAGACGGGTTACAGTGTGGTGAGTACAATGAAATAAAAACAAGTTTGATTTTATGATTCCGAAGCATGTGTGACCAAATAACAGACCTGAATTGCGGCCTGTTATCTGAAATGACTTTACTACATCTACATCTACATTTATACTCCGCAAACCACCCAACGGTGTGTGGCGGAGGGCACTTTACTTGCCACTGTCATTACCTCCCTTTTCTGTTCCAGTCGCGTATGGTTCGTGGGAAGAACGACTGTCTGAAAGTCTCCGTGCGCGCTCGAATCTCTCCAATTTTACATTCGTGATCTCCTCGGGAGGTATAAGTAGGGGGAAGCAATATATTCGATAGCTCATCCAGAAATGCACCCTCTTGAAACCTGGCGAGCAAGCTACACCGCGATGCAGAGCGCCTCTCTTGCAGAGTCTGCCACTTGAGTTTGCTAAACATCTCCATAACGCTATCACAGATACCAAATGACCCTGTGACGAAACGCGCCGCTCTTCTTTGGATCTTCTCTATCTCCTCCGTCAACCTGATCTGGTACGGATCCCACACTGATGAGCAATACTCAACTATAGGTCGAACGAGTGTTTTGTAAGGCACCTCCATTGTTGATGGACTACATTTTCTAAGGACTCTCCCAATGAATCTCAACCTGGTACCCGCCTTACCAACAATTAATTTTATATGATCATTCCACTTCAAATCGTTCCGCACGCATACTCCCAGATATTTTACAGAAGTAACTGGTACCTGTGTTTGTTCCGCTATGATATAATAAAGGATCCTTCTTTCTATGTATTCGCAATACATTACATTTGTCTATGTTAAGGGTCAATTGCCACTCCCTGCACCAAGTGCCTATCCGCTGCACATCTTCCTGCATTTCGCTACAATTTTCTAATGCTGCAACTTCTCTGTATACTACAGCATCATCCGCGAAAAGCCGCATGGAACTTCCGACACTATCTACTAGGTCATTTATATATATTGTGAAAAGCAATGGTCCCATAACACTCCCCTGTGGCACGCCAGAGGTTACGTCTTTCCATTGATAACAACATGCTATGTTCTGTTTGCTAAAAACTCTTCAATCCAGCCACACAGCTGGTCTGATATTCCGTAGGCTCTTACTTTGTTTATCAGGTGACAGTGTGGAACTGTATCGAACGCCTTCCGGAAGTCAAGGAAAATAGCATCTACCTGGGAGCCTGTATCTAATATTTTCTGGGTCTCATGAACAAATAAAGCGAGTTGGGTCTCACACGATCGCTGTTTCCGGAATCCATGTTGATTCCTACAGAGTAGATTCTGGGTTTCCAAAAACGACATGATATGCGAGCAAAAAACATGTTCTAAAATTCTACAACAGATCGACGTCAGAGATATAGGTCTATAGTTTTGCGCATCTGCTCGACGACCCTTCTTGAAGACTGGGGCTACCTGTACTCTTTTCCAATCATTTGGAACCTTCTGTTCCTAAAGAGACTTGTGGTACACGGCTGTTAGAAGGGAGGCAAGTTCTATCGCGTACTCTGTGTAGAATCGAATTGGTATCCCGTCAGGTCCAGTGGACTTTCCTCTGTTGAGTGATTCCAGTTGCTTTTCTATTCCTTGGACACTTATTTCGAAGTCAGTCATTTTTTCGTTTGTGCGAGGATTTAGAGAAGGAACTGCAGTGCGGTCTTCCTCTGTGAAACAGCTTTGGAAAAATGTGTTTAGTATTTCGCCTTTACGAGTGTCATCCTCTGTTTCAATGCCATCATCATCCCGGAGTGTCTGGATACGCTGTTTCGAGCCACTTACTGATTTAACGTAAGACCAGAACTTCCTAGGATTTTCTGTCAAGTCGGTACATAGAATTTTACTTTCGAATTCACTGAACGCTTCACGCATAGCCCTCCTTACGCTAACTTTGAGATCGTTTAGCTTCTGTTTGTCTGAGAGGGTTTGGCTGCGTTTACACTTGGAGTGAAGCTCTCTTTGCTTTCGCAGTAGTTTCCTAACTTTGTTGTTGAACCACGGTGGGTTTTTCCCGTCCCTCACAGTTTTACTCGGCACGTACCTGTCTAAAACGCATTTTACGATTGCCTTGAAATTTTTCCATAAACACTCAACATTGTCACTATCGGAACAGAAATTTTCGTTTTGATCTGTTAGGTAGTCTGAAATCTGCCTTCTATTACTCTTGCTAAACAGATAAACCTTCCTCGCTTTTTTTTTTATATTCCAATAACTTCCATATTCAGGGATGCTGCAACGGCCTTATGATCACTGATTCCCTGTTCTGCACTTACAGAGTCGAAAAGTTCGGGTCTGTTTGTTATCAGTAGGTCCAAGATGTTATCTCCACGAGGCGGTTCTCTGTTTAATTGCTTGAGGTAATTTTCGGATAGTGCACTCAGTATAATGTCACTGCCGGCCGCGGTGGTCTCGCGGTTAAGGCGCTCAGTCCGGAACCGCGGGACTGCTACGGTCGCAGGTTCGAATCCTGCCTCGGGCATGGATGTGTGTGATGTCCTTAGGTTAGTTAGGTTTCAGTAGTTCTAAGTTCTAGGGGACTGATGACCACAGAAGTTAAGTCCCATAGTGCTCAGAGCCATTTGACCCATATAATGTCACTCGATGCTCTGTCCCTACCACCTGTCCTAAACATCTGAGTGTCCCAGTCTATATCTGGTAAATTGAAATCTCCACCTAAGACTATAACATGCTGAGAAAATTTATGTGAAATGTATTCCAAATTTTCTCTCAGTTGTTCTGCCACTAATGCTGCTGAGTCGGGAGGTCGGTAAAAGGAGCCAACTATTAACCTAGCTCGGTTGTTGAGTGTAACCTCCACCGGTAATAATTCACAGGAACTATCCACTTCTACTTCACTACAGGATAAACTACTACTAACAGCGACAAACACGCCACCACCAGTTGCATGCAATCTATCCTTTCTAAACACCGTCTGTGTCTTTGTAAAAATTTCGGCAGAATTTATCTCTGGCTTCAGCCAGCTTTCTGTACCTATAACGATTTCCGCTTCGGTGCTTTCTATCAGCGCTTGAAGTTCCGGTACTTTACCAATGCAGCTTCGACAGTTTACAATTACAATACCGATTGCTGCTTGGCCCCCGCATGTTCTGACTTTGCCCCACACCCTTTGCGGCTGCTTCCCCTTTCTGTACTTGCCCGGGGCCATCTAACCTAAAAAACCGCCCAGTCCACGCAACACAACCCCTGCTACCCGTGTAGCCGCTTGCTGCGTGTAGTGGAGTCCTGACCTATCCAGCGGAACCCGAAACCCCACCACCCTATGGCGCAAGTCGAGGAATCTGCAGCCCACACGGTCGCAGAACCGTCTCAGCCTCTGATTCAGACCCTCCACGGCTCTGTACTAAAGTTCCGCAGTCAGTCCTGTCGACGATGCTGCAGATGGTGAGCTCTGCTTTCATCCCGCTAACGAGACTGGCAGTCTTCACCAAATCAGATAGCCGCCGGAAGCCAGAGAGGATTTCCTCCGATCCGTAGCGACACACATCATTGGTGCCGACATGAGCGACCACCTGCAGATGGGTGCACCCTGTACCCTTCATGGCATCCGGAAGGACCCTTTCCACATCTGGAATGACTCCCCCCGGTATGCACGCGGAGTGCACATTGATTTTCTTCCCCTCTCTTGCTGCCATATCTCTAAGGGGCCCCATTACGCGCCTGACTTTGGAGCTCCCAACTACCAGCAAGCCCACCTTCTGCGACCGCCCGGATCTTGCAGACTGAGGGGCAACCTCTGGAACAGGACAAGCAGCCATGTCCGGCCGAAGATCAGTATGAGTCTGAGACAGAGCCTGAAACCGGTTCGTCAGACAAACTGGAGAGGCCTTCCGTTCAGCCCTCCGGAATGTCTTTCGCCCCCTGCCACACCTCGAGACGACCTCCGACTCTACCACAGGTGAGGGATCAGCCTGAATGTGGGCAGTATCCCGGGCAGCCACAGTCGCAGTCCGATCGGGGGATGCGTGGGACGAGCTGGCCGTCCCCGACAAACCCCCATCCGGACCCCCACACTGATGCCCATTGGCAACAGCCTCAAGCTGTGTGACCGAAACCAACACTGCCTGAAGCTGGGAGGGAAGGGATGCCAACTCAGCCTGCATCCGAACACAGCAGTTGCAGTCCCTATCCATGCTAAAAACTGTTGTGCTAAGAAAGTCTGAACTAATCTGCAGAGAGCACAAACAATTCGACACAAAATTTAAACGGTTATTATACAAGATTGCCTAGTAAATGCAGTAATGCTGCTACTTGCGCACTGCTGACACACTGCTCGGCGGCGGAAGGAGACTACGCGATTTTACACTATTCAAGTACTAAAACGCGATGCTACAACTCTCAAATACTATAATAAGCCCGAAATTTATGAATTAAACAATGCAGATACCAAAAACACGCAAAGAAATTAAGAATTAAACTATGTAACAAATAAGTTAGCTAAGAGTATACGACTTGCTGTTGCAGCTGCTTATCCAACGGCGGCAGGGAGCACACTCTAACGTGTCCTACTTCACGTAAGAAATTTTTAACAAAGGCGTTGGATACACACCGTCTAGTGGCTTTACGTAACGGTGTGAAAGAAACAAATTTTGAAGTAAGTTCAACAGCGACTAGAACGTACGAAAATCCATTCGATGTTCTGACAAGGGGTCCCAAGAGAACAACAGCAGCAAATTCTTTTAATTTTGAAGGAATGATAGGAAACAACGGAGCACGATGTGAGATGGTAGATGGTTTAGCTTTTTGACAAAGTTTACAAATAGACAAGACTTTTCGAATTCTGTTTTCCATATTGTTAAAATAACAAGTCGTTCGGAGAATATGATAACATTTTCTTGGACCAAAATGTGCGTAGCTGAAATGAATGTACCAAATGAACTTATTAACGAAATCGTCAGGGATGCAAAGTACCCATAGCTTGTCATCAACAGTGCAGCGTTTGAAGAGTATGTTGTTTCTAACCAGATAATAATGCCGAATCTGTGTGTGTGTATTTTCATGCCATTTACTTTTGATGTCTTTCCAAATCGGATCTTTATCTTGTTCATGAGCAATGTCCTTTGAAGATGTGGCGATGAAGTTTTCGAAGGTGACTTTCTGAATGTAAAGAATACTGAAATTTTTCTCGAGGTTGCCTTCTGTGTTACTTTTCTCAAGCCCAGCCGGTGCGCGTGACAGTGCGTCGGCAACAATGTTCTCGTTGCCGGGAATGTAGACTATTGTGAAGTGGAATTCTTGCAGAAACAATGCCCGACGTTTTAATCTGCCATGATTTAATTTTGAACACATAAGAAATTGTAATGCACGATGATCACTGTATACTTTTACGTGCTTACGAGAAAGAAAGAAACGGAATTTTTTAAATGCTCAAACGATAGCTAAAGCTTCTAATTCAGTAACGGAATAATTTTTTTCAGATTTTGTTACCACTCGGCTAGCAAAAGCAATGGTTTTCTGAACAGTAGTGTTATTTTCTATGGCTTCTTGAAATAAATGGGCACTAAGACCAACTTTAGAAGAATCCGTGCTAAGGCAGATCTGGATGAGCTAGTAATGGCGCATTAAGTAGAGCTTCTTTCCAAGAATTGAATTCCAGCTGTGCCTGTTCGTCCCAGTTCCAAATAGTATTTTTTCCAGTGAGAGAACAAAGTTTTGGTGTAACTAGAATTTGCATATTCAGAAAACGACGGTAAAAATTTACGAGACCTAGAAAACTGCGGACTTGTTTTTTTGTGGATGGAACTGGAATGGCTCTGATTGCTTCTAACTTTTCAGGATCCGGCTGAATGCCTTCAGAAGAAATAATATGTCCCAGGAACCTCACCTTTGACCTACCGCATTCAGACTTTTCCAAGTTAACTGTAATTCCAGATTCTGCAAAAATACGTAACAAACTGCTGAGGATGCGATTATGTTGTTCCCATGAAGCTTCTGCTATTAGAATATCGTCCACATATAAGGTGATATGACGTTTTAAGAACTCAGGCAATATGGAATTCAGCCCGCGAATGAAAGCTGCGCGAAGAAATGTTCAAACCAAAAGGAAGTTTCCGAAACTGATAACAAACGCCGAAACAAAGGAAAACTGTGCATTTTCTACATTCTGGATGAAGTTGGATCTGCTAAAAGCTAGATCTGAGATCAATAGAAGACAACACTTTTACACCATTAAAATTTTGAAGTTTCTTCCAACGTCTGCGGCCTGTCTGTTTCAGGAATGATGATAGTATTGATTTGTCTCGAATCTAAGACAAGCCTGATCAATCCATTTTTCTTCTCAACAACATGTAATGGACTGTTGTATGAGCTTACTGCAGGCTCAATAATGCCCTCGTCAAGCATAGATTGTATTTCTTTTCTAACACGGTCCCTATAATGTACCGGAATTACGTATGGTCTAACACAAAATTTAGTATGCTCACGAACACGAAATTGGTATTGAAATCCCTTGATTGTTCCTGTTTTGTGAGTAAAATCTGTGGAATGTGCTTGTAAAATCTCAAAAAGGTCCTGCCTATCAGTGTCATTACAATTCTCAATTGTTTGAATTTTATTCTGAATTAACTCATTAGTATCAAATACGCCGTCGATATCATCCCTGTCAGTACTTGCAGAGTGATTGTTAGTGTCAAGTTCCGTCGAAAATTCCGAACTGTTGTCTAACAGGAGGTAAAGCCGATTAATTTCCTCGTCGTGGATTGAGAGCCAATCTTCAAATTTCAAAAACTATTGACTTACCTTCTTTCTCTAAACTTATTTCAGCATCGTGTAAGTTTAAGATTGCTTTGTATTCATTCAAAAAGTCTACTCGCAATATAATTTCCATCTACAATAATGGAACAATAAGAAAGTTCATAGAGAAGCTGTGGCTTTGACAAAAGAATTGTAAGTTGGTTTGTCGGCGTGCATCTACACTTTTTCCAACGACTGCACCTTGTAATTTAAGCTTGCGTAACGGAAGTGTGAGGCAATCGTTCGTTTTGTTGTATTTGCTAATGGCTGTTTCACTAATTACTGAAATGGGACTGCTAGAGTCAAGTACTGCCGTAAATTTTATGTGAATTACAGGATAAGCAATGTTGTTATGTTTTACGTCGTGTTCCTGGAGTAAGATATCCCTAATGTCTTCCATTTTTACGTAATTACTAGCCACGGCAGCTATGTCATCAGCTTCATAAGTTCGTTTTGTGGCTGCCAGCGGTGTGAGTCATTGTCTATTGTCTCTCTGTTGGCGCGCGTCGTTATTGGGGTTTGGAGATCTAACTTCTACAAATTCACCTTGTCGAGAGGGCCCTGCCATGTTTGAATCCCGCCAGTTCAGATGAAATTCAGGTCCGTCGTTTTGTCGGTAGTTTACATAGTTTCTTTTTTGTCGGTCATGTGGTGGAGAATTTCTGCCGGAATCGTATCTGCACGGTGGACCGTTGCGTCTGAAGTTATTCTGTCTCCCTTGATAATAATTATTTTGGTTCCCATATTGTCTGTTTCCCTGATTGTCTCTGTGATAGTCATTACCGCGGGGAGGTGATCTTTCCCTGTAATTATTACTGCTCTTCAACGGTTGTCATACGGGTGGTGTGTGTTTTGGTCACGATTTACGTTCTAAGAATAGCCTTGTCGTGTCCAGTTATTATTTCTGTCATCACGGAACTGTGACGGATGTGGCCTGTAATTGTTGTGCTCCTGTTTTCGCGTTCCGCTATTGTCAGTGTCAAATTCCAATTCTTGAAACAGTCCCCGAAAAGCATCAATGTCGTCTTTGCAACGTCCTGCCAAAATAATATGTAGTAAATGTTCAGGCAATTTGATTAAGCAAATGCGAATGAGTTCTGAGGAGCTGTATGGGTTTGAAAGATACTGATTCTTATGTAACATGTCTTCGAAATATTTGACAAGACTGGAAAATTCAGATTGTTCGAAATGTTTCATCATTATGATGCTATGTTTTACTCGGTGTTGTGTAGCTTGAGACCAATATGCTGAGAGGAAGGCATGATAAAATTCTCCTTCACTGTGACAATCGTTAATGATTGATCGCATTCTTACAGCTGGTTCATTCTCTAAGTAGCCACACTTCAATTCTAACCTGTGCTCCAATGACCAGTTGAGAGGAAAACAATGAGAGAATTGATGGAGCCATGCTTGTGCATGAATGTCGTTGCCAGAATTCTTAAATGTTTTGAATTTACGTGTAGTAATGAACAGCTTATAGTCAAAATCATCATGTCGGCGAGTCGCATATCGGTCATTGTTACCTCGTTTCGGCGGTTCCATCTCAAAATTCGGTGTACATTGCCATCTTCTTTCATAATTTCCGAGGTGCCCTGTATTATTATTTTGTGGCTGTTCCGTATTTCTATGTCCCTCTTCCCGTATTGGAGCGCGAGTGTCCTCTGAAATATGTAATTCTTGTATCACCTGTGTCAACTGATCTTGTCCTTCCCGGATTTCTCTTTTCTACTGTGAATTGATCTGATTTTGATTTTGTTTGAATTTTCTAATTTGTTCATTATCTTCTGTGTCAGTGAAGGCTACGGGTCTTGTGTCATTCAGATCATCATCTACCTTTGTAGATAAGTTAGTGAACTGATCCGAAAGCTCGGCTACTTTCTCCGATAGTGAACTGATTTCCTGAGTCTGTTTTTCTGAACCAAGTTTCAGAGTGTCCATTTGTGTTGAAATCGTATCTACTGTGTCCTTTAAGTTTTCCTGAGTTTTTGCAAGTTGCGTAACCGAATCGTAGATGCAACTGAGTCAATTTTAGCTTGCAAGGTGTCGTGATTTTCATGAACAATAGTTTGCAGTTCTTTTATGGCTGCTTCGTGATTCTGTAATGCATTTTCATGACGCGAAAAAATAGGTTGCAAATGCTCACAAAGTTGTGTTTTTACGCCATTACAGACTTTTTGACATTTCGATTCGATTTTAAGTAACTCAGCAGTTAAAACTTCACGTGTTTGTTCAAGCGTGGTGTCTAACTTTTGAAGCTGTTGCTGTGTTTGTCTCTGATTTTGTTCCATCGTGTTTAACTTTTGAAGATTTTGTTCCAATGTGTCTTAACTTTTGAAGATTTTGTTCCATTGTGTCTAACTTTTGCTGTGTTTGTCTCTGATTTTGTTCCATTGTGTCTAATTTTTGAAGCTTTTGTCTCATTTGTTGCATTAATTGTAATAACAATGCACTTGAGTCTGAAACATGTTCCTCAGTGCTTTTGGGCACTGCATTAGAACCGGCAATATTCGCATTTTGAAAAGCAGAAAATGTGTTTTGACTTATTTGAGAAAACGGTGAGGACGCAAAACCTGAATTTACAGTATTTGCAAGGTTGTGTCCTGTCATTTCGGATTCCTGAGGCGAGCTGTTGCCGACCGATCGATCGATAATGCTTCCCTGTTCACTAATTGTTTCACTGACTACACCATTATTTGCCGCCCGCTCCATTTCCCTAAGCACAATTACCAAATTACTACTTTGAATGTCTGTTAGTTCATTACACGGTGGTGCTGATAAGCTACGCTCGTCGTCACTATCATTTCTCAATTTACTTTGGAGCCTTGTGTTACGTTTTTCACACGCCATAATTATCACGTATTTCACACGATAACAAGAAAAGCACAATTTGAAGAGCAAAAATAAGAAAACACATTAACATAGCTCGGAAAATAACATTTAGTTAATTGCAAGCGCAGCTGCAAAATACTTGGTGCAAATCTACATGCATGGCACAACTGTTTTACTGTACAGCAATGAAAAACTACAACTACGAAAGCAATTCTCTCTATAATTACGCGCTAGCAATAAACAATAGCTACAATAATTACACAAACAACAAGAAAAAATCAGAAGATTCCAGTGAGGTATCCTCGGCTAAGGGTCGACATATGAAACGTCCCCTTAGAAAAATTATAAATGACTGTGCTTAGACTGACATACAATATTTTTAGCGCAACGCAATCTGACTTTCGAAAATCTCTACAAAATAATGGCCCTGACTAACAATAACCTACACCTTTCATGAATCACTTACCTCACAAAAATCTTCGTTACTCAAACTACTGCAATACAGCGTGCGCCAATACTGCCAGCTGAATAAAAGATTCTAATTACTGAAGGCACTAACTACTGATAGGCATAGTTAGCAAATGAAAGATTTTGATAGAGAACAAACAATGTATTTACCTTAATAGTGTTCAAAAGTCATAATATATATATCAGTTCATGACATCCAGTCTTACAAATTTATTGTCTCTGATGGACACACGTCCAGATCATCCGCTCTCAAAACTCCGCCATCTCTATCCCCACATCCACCACTGCTGGCGGCTCACCTCCAACTGCGCAACGCTACGCGCTGTTAACAGCCAACTGCCCAACACTACAATAGAAAATTCCAACAATGCAAACCAGCCACAGACTGCACACAGCACAGTCAGTGATTTTCATATAGAGCGCTACATGGCGTTACCAACATAAAAACCTAAACAACCTACTTACGGCCTAAAGATACATTAAAATGGTAATATTGTTTACTTGCAGACAGAACACAACACTCCAAAATCAAATTCGTTCACCGATAACTCGCTAGGAACAGAAGTTGTCGGTGCCCCGAAACGCACTGCTGTTTTATTCACAATCGTGTGAGTGGTCTTGATCTCCTGCAGTGCCCCCCCTGTCTGTACCCTCATATTCAAGTAAAAAAATGTAGATATTTTGCAATTTCAGCCCATAATTTTTGTCTTCGCATTTTGATACTACAAGGGGCGATGCTAAAGTTTCCGTTCGAAGGCCATACAGACCAGCCTCGCTATTCAAATCAAGCTCAATCGCCGTGAGAATCGACCCAGGCATCACTCCATTGCACTAGGCTGAAGATACACCTTTGGTAGAATACCGTGTGATGAAGTCCTTGACTGCCTGCTGTACTCCCTCCTCCGACAGGAATCGTCGGCCCTTCAAGGTCTTTTGTGAGAGATTGAAGGCGTGACAATAGTACGAGGAGAGATCAGGAAGAGGATTGGTGCGAGAGTGACTCCTTCTTGAGTTGGCGTAACTTCTGCGTTCGACATTTCTGATATGTGGGCGTCCGCCTTGTGTTGTACAACGACCAGTACCGAACTTGGCGTATCATTCCACAACGATCGTTTTCGGCAGACGTACTGCAGCATACACATTCTTCATTCTCCGATGGGTGTCTACCTGTCTTTTTTCTTCGGCCGTTAAAGTATAACTTCGCGTTTGTCCTGTTTGGAAGCATTTGGTGATAACGTCAGTTTCCGCATTTACGCAAGCGCGCTGGAAAGACACGAATGCCACATTAATACCTTGATTACATGTCGGTGCTTATATACCCGCCTTGGAGTCGCGCTGCCTTACATGTACGTTACAGTAACACCCTTAAACAGAAACTTTCTGATCGCCCCTTATATGTTTCGTGCTACTGTAAAATGGATGGTACCACTTTCGACACTCGGTACTTGCTTAAGCCAAGTGGCGTTGTGTTGACGTTTTGTACTGCGTGAATACACATCATTTGAAGGTAATGGTATTTCTTTCCGATGAGGCGTGAAGCAGCCCGAAAACAGTGAGACATATACAGGGTTGTCCATTGATCGTGGCCGGGCCAAATATCTCAAGAAATAAGCGTCAAACGAAAAAACTACAAAAAACGAAACTTGTCTAGCTTGAAGGGGAAAACCAGATGGCGCTATGGTTGGCCCGCTAGATGGCGCTGCCACAGATCAAACGGATATCAACTGCGTTTTTTAAATAGGAATCCCCATTTTTATTACATATTCGTGTAGTACGTAAAGAAATATGAATGTTTTAGTTGGACCACTTTTTTCGCTTTGTGATAGATGTCCCTGTAATAGTCACAAACATATGGCTCACAATTTTAGACGAACCCTTGGTAAGAGGTAGGTTATTTAAATTAAAATACAGAACATAGATACGTTTGAACATTTTATTTCGGTAGTTCCAATGTGATACATGTACCTTTGTGAACGTATCATTTCTGAGAACGCTTGCTATTACAGCGTGATTACCTGTAAATACCACATTAATGCAATAAATGCTCACAATGATGTCCGTCAACCTCAATACATTTGGCATTACGTGTAACAACATTCCTCTCAACAGCGAGTAGTTCGCCTTCCGTAATGTTCGCACATGCATTGACAATGCGCTGACGCATGTTGTCAGGCGTTGTCGGTGGATGACGACAGCAAATATCCTTCAACTTTCACCACAGGAAGAAATCCGGGGACGTCAGATCCGGTGAACGTGCGGGCCATGGTATGGTGCTTCGACGACCAATCCACCTGTCATGAAATTTGCTATTCAATATGTGCCGCACATCCAATATGTTCGAAGTACATCGCCATTCTGTCATGCAGTGAAACATCTTGTAGTAACATCTGTAGAACATTACGTACGAAATCAGCATACATTGCACCATTTAGATTGCCATCGACAAAATGGGGGTCAATTATCCTTCCTCTCATAATGCCGCACCATACATTAACCCGCCAAGGTCGCTGATGTTCCACTTGTAGCCATCGTGGATTTTCCGTTGCCCAATACTTTATGCTGGTTTACGTTACCGCTTGAAGCCTTCCCATCTCCTCTACATCTCTTTTGTTAATGATAACCTTGCTTCTACAATAATCTATGAAACCTTTCGTTAGGATTTCTATCTCTTGCTTAATAATAACAAATGAAATCTTCCCTTTGAAATTTATTCTCTTTCTCAATCTTCGCATACAAATTTAATTGCTGCTTATTAAAAGTGATTTTCTGAGTATTTCGACGAAACATAGAATGTGTCGTCGTCGTGGCCCTCAGTCGTTATCTGCAATAACCCAAAACTGTTTCTTACCTTTTTTACTGTTACTGGATCGCCATCTGACAGCTACATCTAACTGCGACATGAATATACTTACTCTGGTTTACTATACTCTATTAACTGCTGGTGGGGTGTCATAATAAGTGGCTGTATTTATTACCAAAGCTGACGTTATTCTTTAATAGCAAAGCTGACGTTATTCTTTAATTAATTTGACTGAAGTTACGTAATTCATAGTTACACTTTTTCTTGACAACAATAAAATTTTTGCAAAGTTTTACGTTGATGGTTTTTGGGAGCCATATGTTTGTGACTATTACAGCGCCATCTATCACAAAGCGAAAAAAGTGGTCCAACTAAAACATTCATATTTCTTTACGTACTACACGAATATGTAATAGAAAATGGAGGTTCCCATGAGAAAAAAAAAACGCAGTTGATATCCGTTTGACCTATTGCAGCGCCATCTAGCGGGCCAACCGTAGCGCCATGTGGTTTCCCCCTTCAAGCTAGAGAAGTTTCGTTCTTTGTAGTTTTTTCGTTTGATGCTTATTTCGTGAGATATTTGGCCCGGTCACTATCAATGGACCACCCTGTAGTGTGACTAGAAGGTATGTTTCTTCTGCTGGGAGAAACAGCGCCGGATCGAGAATATATTTTAACAGAAGCGACTGACCATTTTGACGCCCATTCTCCCCACTCCCCTACTTATTCCTTCGTATACTTACATTCGTGCTCGTTTTTGCTACAGAGTGTAGTACGCACAGTACATAAATCTTGCACTTGGGCGCCGCTCTCAGTTATGCGCCACAGGGGGCCGCTATTAAATGCGATACGTCCTGTATAGAAATCTTAAGGTTGTGGCGCCTTGACATCTGGGCCTGAAACCTGCCCCGGGGAGAATTAGGTCTGTGTGAATAGTTGGCTCAGGTAAATAATATCGAAAGGTATCAATGATTATGAAATTTAGCATGATGCAGCATGGTTGTAGGTATTGAGTAGTTCTTGAATTTTACTACAGCGAAGACACCCGCCACTCACCCCGTCATGTTCACTCTGATCGATGGAGGCGAGGTGGTAGTTAATGTACTAATATCCAGTTCTTAAGTAAGACACAAAAGCGAGGGCCTATTTTAAATATCTGAAGGCCTGCGGAACAAAGTAAGGAACGTTCATTAGATATTTTTGTCTACGACAGTGTACAAAACACGTAACTAACGAACCAGTGTAAACGAAGGAACATACTCGAAAATAAAAATAGCAGAACTGGAAAATTCTTTCACAACAACAAAAAAGTTAATGAGGAGCACAGTAACTCCTAGTTATTGTACCCGCTTGGCAGTAGTGGGAGACACTCTCTGTGATTTGGTATTCGGGCTCCAACAGAAATCTGTTCTATTCATAACGCAGTAGTATATGTAAGAGTTGTAAAGAAACTGGTTCCCTACTTCTGAAAAAAAACCTTGTAAATAATAAAACATGACCTATACAACGAATCTGATTAACCCTGTCAGTCATGGACGGAAAATAAATGGCATAGTCTTTGTCAGAACGTGCAGAATCTTATGTGAGGCCAATAAGACGTCAATTTTAATCTAAATATGGTATGCCAATGTTTACATAATAAAAAAAATAAATTAGGTAATTCAGTACAATTATTATATAGATTCGATAAATCACTTTAACGGGGGCCAAATGAACAATTAAAGTCAATACAATTCCAGTAAACCTGCAAAGGCAAAAACAAATTATTGTAGGGGCCTACATAGACATCGCGCATCTGCTAGATGGCCACGAAATACGTAATTTTGTTTTGAAGCTGACAGCTAATGAGAAAACTGGTGCAGTTTTCAAGCAGTAATGGCGGACAGCATCAACTGATAATATACGTAATTTTATGGTAGCTAATTTTACTACACAAAAAAATAAAATATGTACTCCCTCCAAAAGAAGATACATACAAACATTAAAATAAAATTATAATGAGCAGCAAAATGTCTGAGAAGAATTTTGAAACAAAATTTTTAATTGAACTTTAATTTGGCGGGTTTTCGATACTGTCAACAAGACGAAATAATGGAAAGAATATTTATTGGAACTAAACAAAATTGAGATATTGTGACAGTACTTTTCAGAATAGTTAATTTAACTGCAATTGTCTTTAATTTTGAAATGAGAGAGAGCGTAATAATTTTCTTTTAATGTCTTAACTGTTGCTGCAAGCAGTGCGATGACGTCAGCGGTGGTCCGCGCGGACGATGTGTCCAGTTACGGCGGTGGTCCACGTCTCCGTTGTAGTCGAATCAGCTGGCAGCACTGGCGCGATAATAATAGTTCCAGTGTGTGCGTTGTCGTTACGCGCGCGGCGTATTGCGTTTTATTTTTAAAAGTTTATTAATCACGCTATGCAGGTAGGTCGGAATTATGCAATGTCTTTAGTATTTACGATATATATCCGGTTAATGCCAATACTTCGCACAGTTCTTTCACCGTGTTGCCATAGGAAAACTATAATAGTCCGTTAAACATCAGTTCAATTTACGTCGTCTTTAAGACAGTTTGGACGACATCATAAATGTTTCTTGATCAAATCACAGCACTGTTCTTTTACTTAACACTTTGGTTTGTTCCACTTTCGCGCAGTTCTAATAGTTAGTGTCTCCACACGACAATGATGTCTGATTCATGGCCAATTGTCACAAGTTCACACAGTTTGTAAAATCGTCACCGCAAACACTCGATATAGTTTTCAGGTTTTACTGTTCACTTAATAGTGTACGATCTCCTATTAACACAGCGGACGCACTGTAATTAATTGTTCCTCCGCGTATCACCGTCTTTCACGCCGAACTTTGCCACGTACCATAACAACTCGCACGCTCTCTATCGATAGTCGTTCGCTCTCTCTCTGGCACAGTACTTTTCCTAGCCTAACCAAAGATTTACAAAGTGTATAGAACCAGAACATTCATATTCGTACAATATAAAATATAAAACAGTAGCAAAATGAATGAAGAAACAGTGTGACGTATTAACAAATAAAGAATAGTTGAAAAAAATGATACATACGTTCTATGACAAGGTAATGCACAAAAAAAAATATTATCTACTTTCGGCGAAAGCAATGTCTTTGCAGACTGTATGAACAGATACTGAAGACAGATCTTCGCAACGAATTTGTTAAATGTGACACAGAATTATGTGCAATTCAGGACGTTCCAGCGTGGATGAGAAATGATCAGAAGCTGAAAAACATCCGCTCCGATTTCCTTAGTGCTGCATGAACCACCAGGCGTTTATTCCCAGAGGAAGAAACGTTCCGGACGTCCTTCAGCGCTTAAAAGGCTGGACTACCCTGACATCATTCTACTTGGTAGTGACATGTACAGGGTATTAACTTCAAGTTTGACTAGTTGAATCGACAGAAGTCTGTAGAGATCGGAAGGCTTCAGCCTGTAGTTACTTGTTTTCGGCTCCAGTCAACGTTACCTAGCTGACAGAGGAGCGCTTATTTCCCGAACACTAAAATCTTTCCAGGCAAAGAAATTCGCTGTTGTTTCGAGGCATAGAGCTAGTCTAAAACCGGCTGAAACTCAGGTTTCGCCTGGCGATATGTTTTCCAGCCACAGATACTCATTAAGAAGAATCATTTAGAAACATTTTGTGCTGAGGCAGAGTTACTGACTTACGATGCTGTTCTGAACATATACAGGATGTCCCAAAATAATGTATACCCTCTTTGAAACTGAATATCTCTTTAATTAAAGGAAATAGAAATACAGTACAATGTTTGTGGTGTATCTTAAGGTCCAACTAAAGGAGGCAAAGTTTCAAAATGGTCTGCTCCCGCCCCAATGCACCGTCGACAACGAGTTACAACAGAGTGAAAATGCCAACTGTATTGTTCCTAACGGAACAGCATCAAAGACTTGCTCAATTTGTTCTTTAAGATTATCCAGTGTTTGTGGCCTTTATTTGTATTAAAAGTAATAAATCTTAATTTTCAAAAAAGTCGTTGACTAGGAGTTATCATATGCAACATTTTTAAGTAAGAGCCACCTGTGACAGTATTTCAAAGAAGTACTGCGCGGTTAACCCTCTAGGAGACAGACCACTCCAGATTGATACTCCTCACGGATTAACATGCCTTTCCTCACTTACGTTTGGATTCTCACTGGCCCACTACTCGCAACTACGGCGGTTAATTGTACCGTTAGGTTTAGAGGTCGCTTCACCCGACTAAAGAAGTAGATCTTGGAAACGTTGATCTCCCTCACATCTATTAATGAAGCACTCACAAAAGTCGCTTCGCCTACCGGGATCATCCTCATTAAAAGAAAAGTCCTGGAATGTAAGCCTTAAATTTCTGAACCCACAAAATTCCATGAACACTGCTTTAGAAGATTCCAGTCTCCTGACAGCATTACCTCACAGATTTCTTCGGGAATTGTGTGAACGCCTGGATCACTACATCAGCACTTTCTTTCATTGTCTGTTGAGCGTCTCTTTCTTCCGCACTGTCCCTTTTTCATATCCTGCATCGTTCCTTCGACGTGAAACTTACCTCGAGTTCTTGTAATTGTTACACTTTGAAAGGTGGCTACACTGAGCACAGCGCCAGAGATTGCGCCAAAGATTATTATTCCGCCGCCTCCACTGGTGCAGTAGTAGTTCAGAGGATGTCGAGTGCAGTTGTTGTTCTGTTGCGTGAGAGAGTAGATGCTGTTCGGTTGGTGTAATGTATAGATGGAAGATGTTGCAACTATCACAGTGTATTTAAGAAAGGAGATGGGCTTTGATTTATGATGCTGGTGTAATGGAAAATTTTCGCCAATATATATTGAGGTAAAAAGGTATTACAGATTTCTTTAATGACAATACCTTTTGGTCACAGGTACAGTCAACAAAGGATCTGGCTCGTGTTCATGTAATAGACTTGTAATTCTGGTTTCTATGTGCAGTTATAGTATTTCTGGTTTTTTAGTTAGTTCATTGTAAATGGTGTTTAAAATATTTTGTCGTTTTGAGAAAGAACCGAGCCAGATACATGTATGTTGAGTCACACTATTACACACAGAACAGTTACACTTGTGCTTTGTTGTTTCATAGCTTTTATAGTTGCAGGGGACTTAATTAATCAATTGTGTTAATGGAAATTCCTTGTCATTCTTTATTTTTATTTTATGCAGTCAGATTGTGTGCTAATACTAGTCAGGGCTAACCGGTTACGACACTTCGTAACCGGTCACACAGCTACTAAAATTATTGCATCTTATTCTTTTAATTAAGCCCCCATGCAACTTGTTGGTGGTGGGGTTCCAAATTCAACCTCCAACGTCGTCGTACCTCACTCACATTATCTGTCTCCCCGTAACTCTTTAGCACCCATTTCCGTTGACCCAATAACCTTGAAACAAAATAAAGCCTTGTTAAGTTTTTCGCAGGCTTCTGAATTATTACCCCCAAAATCGTATATCTAGATCCTTTAATAAAAGAGACATTCAATTTCAAAGAGAGTAAACGTTATTTTTGGGCACCCTGTGCATTTGCAGCAGAAATTTAATCTGCCTTTTTAGGTTCCTGGCTACTTCTGCACATACATCTACATGGATACTCTGCAAGTCACATTTAAGTGCCTGGTAGAGGGTTCATCGAACCACATTCACAATTCTCTATTATTCCAATCTCGTATAGCGCGCGGAAAGAATGAACACCTATATCTTTCCGTACGAGCTCTTATTTCCCTTATTTTATGGCCCTGATCGTTCCTCCCTATGTAGATCGGTGTCAATAAAATATTTTCGCATTCCAAGGAGATAGTTGGTGATTGGAATTTCGTGAGAAGATTCCGTCGCAACGAAAACCGCCTTTCTTTTAACGATTTCGAGGCCAAATCCTGTATCATTTCTGTGACACTCTCTCCCACATTTCGCGATAATACAAAACGTGCTGCCTTTCTTTGAACTTTTTCGATGTAATCCGTCAGTCCTATCTGGTAAGGATCCCACACCGCGCAGCAGTAATCTAACAGAGGACGGACAAGCGTAGTGTAGGCAGTCTCCTTAGTAGGTCTGTTACATTTTCTAAGCGTCATGCCAATAAAATGCAATCTTTGGTTAGCCTTCCCCACAACATTTTCTATGTGTTCCTTCCAACTTAAGTTGTTCTTAATTGTAGTACCTAGGTATTTAGTTGAATTTACGGCTTTTAGATTAGACTGATTTATCGTGTAACCGAAGTTTAACGAGTTCCTTTTAGCACTCATGTGGATGACCTCACACTTTTCGTTATTCATGGTCAACTGCCACTTTTTGCACCATTCAGATACTTTTTCTAAATCGTTTTGCAGTTTGTTTTGATCTTCTGATGACTTTATTAGTCGATAAACGACAGCGTCATCCGCAAACAACCGAAGACGGCTGCTCAGATTGTCTCCCAAATCGTTTATATAGATAGGGAACAGCAAAGGGCCTATAACACTACCTTAGGGAACGCCAGAAATCGCTTCTGTTTTACTCGATGACTTTCCGTCAGTTACTACAAACTGTGACCTCTCTGGCAGGATATCACAAATCGAGTCACATAACTGAGACGATATTCCATAAGCACGCAATTTCACTACGAGCCACTTGTGTGATACAGTGACAGAAGCCTTCCGGAAACGCAGAAATACGGAATCGATCTGAAATCCCTTGTCAATAGTGCTCAAAACTTCATGCGAATAAAGAGGTATTTGTGTTTCGCAGGAACGATGTTTTCTAAACCCATGATGACTTTGTGTCAATAGACAGTTTTCTTCGAGGTAATTCATAATGTTCGAACACAATATATATTCTAAAATCCTGCTACATATCGACGTTAACGATACGGTGAAAGGGTACTGTAGCCACCTTTCATTAGTCAGGTAGCCCAATTTCACAAGTATTTCTCTTTCTTTTCCTTGTTTCTCTTTTCTCTTTACTCTCATAGTGGCGTGATTGAATGAGTGTGGTTGTGTGTCACGTTGCTAGACGGTGGCGTAGTCTGCTGCAGAAAGTCTGCGATAGTCGTACAGATTCAGCAGCACTGGTACAGAATAGCCAACTCTCGTAGTGGTCAAGTAGACAAAGAGGTTTGCGCTACTTGTGAGAAATCCACCTGCGTTAGGTTGGTGGCGGAAATGGCATCTTTGGGCTTTCCGGTCCACGCGGAGTGTGGAGGAGGCTGGAGAGGAAACAGGGAGGCAGTCTGCCGCCGGTACGGGAAGCGTCCACAACTGTGCTCCAGTCGAAGAAGGGTGAGTTAGACTGACCGCGTGGCGCGTTGTTACTTGGCGAGGGGAGAGCTGTTAGCTTTTGGTATCGCTTTTCAAATCTGGAAGATTGCTTTGCCTTGTCGCAGCAAGGAATGCAAAACTTTGGCAGATTTTTCTTTTAGCAAATTTCTGTAGCAGACTTGGATCCGCCGAAAGAGCGCTACACAAAGGTGTCGATAAGAAGTGAGCACTCGCTTCTGTATGAATGTCTGTTTGCCTTCAGCTGTGCCTGCATAAGCTTTCATTTTTCTAAATATTTAGAGCCTTGCCTTCTCGTAAATTTTCCTTGCTTTATGTGTCTTTCGTCCGTGGGGAGCCAACCACGTGGTAGAACATTACAGTTGTTGGGCTACCGGCATCAGTAACTGTCCGATCGCATGTTTGTTTTAGATAATGTTAACATGATTGTGTGATGTGATATTGTTGCAATTTGGGCACTATACCTAGAAATTGCGTCTCCACAAACCACGTGTTATCAGGAATCGTGTATATGCCTCATATCCTTATCTTAGGAATAAATGATTTTACCTACAACTTTCTCTTGTGTTCCTAGATTACGTTTTTGTACCTAAGCCACTCACCTCGTAGCTTTCCCGTTAGCACATCCAATGCGTTTCTTTATGCACAGGTCCAGTGATTAGTCTCCTCTTGTATTTTATAACAAATGCTTTAGATTAAGTCATATTTTCAGGTGTGTTGCTGGGAGCTGCTCTTATGCAGTGTTCATGCATTTTCTATTTTATTTTAAATGTTTGATTGTCGTGAACAGTGCACAGGCAATACTATTAATTACATCGTATCCGCTGTGAGAGACCTCACAACGTATGCATTTTTGTGAGTTTTTGGTCTGTGATCAAATTAATTTATTTTCCGACTCGACCAAACCTTAGATTAGTTGTATGGTTAGAGTTGGTGGCGACTCTAATCTTCTCAAGTTAACTTCACAAGCAATAAGCATTTACATTCCCAATAATAACGTAATAACCCGTAGTAACCGGTTAGTTACAACGGGACTGTAATTTAGTGGATTACTCATACTATCTTTCTTGAATATTGGTGTGACCTGTGCAACTTTCCAGTCTTTGGGTACGGATCTTTCGTCGAGCGAACGCTTGTATATGTTTGTTAAGTATGGAGCTAATGCATCAGCATACTCCGAATGGAACCTAATTGGTATACAGTCTGGACCAGAAGATTTTCTGTTATTAAGTGATTTAAGTTGCTTCACTAGTCCGAGGATATTTACTTCTACGTTACTCATATTGGCAGCTGTTCTTGATTCTAACTATGTCCTAGGAAATTGCGACGTATTCCAAAGTTCGTACCAAATATTTGTGACAAGCAAGTTGTGTACATGTCACTCCTGATCGTTTCACTGGCAGCAATTTAAGCTCTATTCTTAGGTTTCTGCCTAGCAGTACTCTTTGATATCATGCCATTTTGACGTCATTTCTCAGGAAACCTAGTGTGGCGCCAGCTTCATCCTCTACAGGTGGTCTTGCTACAGAAGCGCTTTGGTTGAGATGCCACTCATGGGGTAACAGCAAAGCGAATCGCATTGGTGACAAAGAATTTTATGCTCGGGATACAAGAACTCCTAGCTGACAGTACTGTATGAAATAGTCATTATTGACTGCTGTGTGACTGTGTTGAACTTCACTCTTGCAGGTAGGATCTTCATTAGGCATATCAATACGTAAGACGATTTCAGTTTTGCTTGGAAACGACATTTAAGCGATATTTACCTGCGTCCGCGACTTCTACTTTAGCGGAAGCGTGGACCACGGGTTAAGTGTGTGTTCACTGCGGGAGGCAGGCTGGATTTGTTCCCGCCGCACGACTCCTCACGCCATAGCGGTCAGTACAGAGGTGAGGCTTGCTTCCTGTACTCCCTTCACTCCCCTCTGATATCGACCAACCAACTTACAGTTACTTAACACACTGTAGAGAGAAAAGGAAATGACTAGTAGTGATAGTGGGTACCCTCCGCTAAGCACCTTATGGTGGCTTGCGGAGTATCTATGTATATGTGGATTACATTCGTGACTGTGTCAACCAAAACGACTGACTGACTTTTGCATAACATAGCGTTACTATTGACAACGTATGTTGTGAAACAGTGGACTACTGATAGGCTGGCAATATGTAAGATGAGATCGACAATTTTGCAACAGCAATGTGCTCAGCTTGCTTCCAGCTGATCCTGAGCCAACTTCTTGCCTTACGTTTTACGGCTTTCTACTCAGATGAATAGTACATCATTTTTTCGTACTTATGATATATTACACAAATAAACAAAAATCACAAAATGGTGATTACTCAACTGACTTATATGCCAATCATCGCGGAAAGAAACCAATGCGTAAAACACACATGTACAGATGTATTACGAATATTAACGTGTTTTGGAGCCCCGTAAAATCTAAACGCTGCTGCTGTCCGTATGCAAACTAAACCTCGAGCCATCCACGAGGATGGGAGTCCAAGGACGTCCATACGATAGTTCATGTGGGGTCAGGGGAGGGGGCGGGGGACGCTAGGCCTGGGGTATGGTGTATTTTTAGTATTTTGGAAACAAGCGACTTGTAGGCAGCCATAAAAAATTTCAGATCCGAGCTTGTAATACCACTAAACACAGCAGCTGTGTGAAGAGAAGTGCTGAAAACGACAGCAGGCACACGCTGTTACTTGAGGAGACAGGCTCATATTCAACTGTGCAGTCATTCTTCAAGAACTTATGTGATATTATGGTGTCTTGCTATATCCTGTTGGAGAAGCTGAAGAATCCATGCTTCAGACAGTTCTTGGAGAAACACACAATACATTCAGTTCAAAATGAATCTACACTGAGAAAGAACTACACTGACAGAAAAAAATCACAACACCAAGAAGGAGTTGCGGACATAAACGGAAGTTGGTAGGCGTGTTTCCATACCTGAAAGACGAGGCAGCCGCAAAAGGGTGGCGCTTTCGGCACCACAATGAGGATGAAAATCAGGTTTGCTTTCTGTACACATTGTGACGATTGGGGGCGTTGGTTAACTTTGAGATTGGACGTGGTGAGTTGATGTTAGTCCAGAACGCCTTTAAGGCGACGAAGACGCCATTGTCAACACCTCCTCACTGAGCCTGAATGAGGAGCTGGATGTTCCTTCTTGGATACTGCAGAAAGACTTAGCAGGAAAGTACTGCACTTGATTGCTAGCAGCGGTGATCACGAGAATGTACAGCCGCAAGAAAACTGGGCTCCGGAAGGCCACGTGGCAATTCCGAGAGGAAAAACCATCACGTTCGGCGTATGCTTCTGACGCATCGCACTGCATCTGCAGCAGCAATTTGAGCAGCAGATGGTACCACAGTGACACAACGAACTGTTGCAAATCGATGACTTCGAGGAGAGCTCCGAGTCAGACGCCCTGCAGTGTGCAATCCATCAACCCCCAATCACCGCCATTTGTGGCTTCAGTGGTGTCAAGCGAGAGCTCACTGGAGGGCAAGGTGTAGGTCTGTTGTGTTTTCTGATGAAAGCTGGTTCTGCCTCAGTGCCAGTGATGGCCGTGTGTTCGTTACAAGAAGGCCAGTTGAGTACCTGTCTGCGTGCTAGATACACTACAGGGTGTTACAAAAAGGTACGGCCAAACTTTCAGGAAACATTCCTCACACACATACAAAGAAAAGATGTTATGTGGACATGTGTCCGGAAACGCTTAATTTCCATGTTAGAGCTCATTTTAGTTTCGTCAGTATGTACTGTACTTCCTCGATTTACAGCCAGTTGGCCCCATTGGAGGAAGGTAATGTTGACTTCGGTGCTTGTGTTGACATGCGACTCATTGCTCTACATTACTAGCATCAAGCACATCAGTACGTAGCATCATCAGGTTAGTGTTCATCACGAACGTGGTTTTGCAGTCAGTGCAATGTTTACAAATGCGGAGTTGGCAGATGCCCATTTGATGTATGGATTAGCACGGGTCAATAGCCGTGGCGCGGTTCGTTTGTATCGAGACAGATTTCCAGAACGAAGGTGTTCCGACAGGAAGACGTTCGAAGCAATTGATCGGCGTCTTAGGGAGCACGGAACATTCCAGCCTATGACTCGCGACTGGGGAAGACCTAGAACGGCGAGGACACCTGCAATAGACGAGGCAATTCTTCGTGCAGTTGACGATAACCCTAATGTCAGCGTCAGAAAATTTGCTGCTGTACAATGTAACGTTGACCACGTCACTGTATGGAGAGTGCTACGGAAGAACCAGTTGTTTCCGTACCATGTACAGCGTGTGCAGGCACTATAGCAGCTGATTGGCCACCACGGGTACACTTCTGCGAATGGTTCATCCAACAATGTGTCAATCCTCATTTCAGTGCAAATGTTCTCTTTACGGATTGTAAATTTTCACAATCAACATGTGTGGGCTGACGAGAATCCGCACGCAATTGTGCAATCACGTCATCAACACAGATTTTCTGTGAACGTTTGGGCAGGCATTGTTGGTGAGTCTTGATTGGACCCCATGTTCTTCCACCTACGCTCAATGGAGCACGTTATCGTGATTTCATACGGGATACTCTACCTGTGCTGCTAGAACATGTGCCTTTACAAGTACGACACAACATGTGGTTCATGCACGATGGAGCTCCTGCACTTTTCAGTCGAAGTGTTCGTACGCTTCTCAACAACAGATTCGGTGACCGATGGATTGGTAGAGGCGGACCAATTCCATCGCCTCCACGCTCTCCTGACCTCAACTCTTTCATTTATGGGGGCATTTGAAAGGTCTTGTCTATGTAACCCTGGTACCAAATGTAGAGACTCTTCGTCCTCCTATTGTGGACGGCTGTGATACAATACGCCACTCTCCAGGACTGCATCAGCGCATCAGGGATTCCATGCGACGGAGGGTGGATGCATGTATCCTCGCTAACGGAGGACATTTTGAACATTTCCCGTAACAAAGTGTTTGAAGTCACGCTGGTACGTTCTGTTGCTGTGTGTTTCCATTCCATGATTAATGTGATCTGAAGAGAAGTAATAAAATGAGCTCTAACATGGAAAGTAAGCGTTTCCGGACACATGTCCACATAACATATTTTCTTTCTTTGTGTGTGAGGAATGTTTCCTGAAAGTTTGGCCGTACCTTTTTGTAACACCCTGTATAGCTACTCCTGGAGTTACGGTCTGGGGTGCGATTTTGTGCAACAGCAAATGCTGTCTCTTGGTTATACAACCGTCACTGACTGCAAAATAGTCCGTCAGTATTATGATTCGACCTGTTGTGCTGCTATTCATGAACAGCCCAGGGAGCGTTTTCCAACAGGATAACGCTCGCCTACATACCGTTGTTGTAACTTAACATGCTCTAGAGGATGTCGATAAGCTGCCTTGCCCTGCTTGATCACCAGATCAGTCTCCAATCGACCACATATGGGGCATCATCGGACGACAACTACAGCGTCATCCACAGCGAACATTAACTGTCCCTATATTGACCGACCAAGTGCAATAGACATGGAAATCCATCCCCAAACTGATATCCGGCACCTGTATGTGCTGGAATTCAACATTCTGGTGGTTACTCAGGTTATTAACGTATCGGAATTTCACGTTTGCAGTGGCTTATCTCGTGCTTACATTAAAGTGTGATCTTGCAATGTTAATCACTTAAATACGTTACCTAAGCAAGTGCATTCCAGAAATTTCACTATTCTACATTTGTTGTGTTGCGATTTTTTCCCCATCAGCTAAGATGAGGTGCTCAACAAAATACAAATTAGTGTTGCAGACCAAAAGATCTGGATGTCCATAAATGAAACCAGGGATGTGAGTCAGCGTTATGTTGCGTACGTTGTTGTTGTTGTCCTAAAAGGTGATGGGTTTGGAAAAATGCTAACTTGCGAAGCTCTCAAGAGTGTAAACGACTTGGCAAATTCCATTTTGTATGACAACTCTGGGCAGTTACTGTGGCCAGATGGTGCGAACACCGAAAACAGATAGTGCTTCATACACGGCTAAAGTAGTCAAGGGGCTTCAGATTCTCTACTAAAGCTGCCCTGCAGTGACCTCTACGCCTTCAAATACGCTCCTGTGACGTGGAAAGGAGCTTTTCCAGGTGCAAAACTGTCCTCAGAGACAACCGTAGATCTCTGTAAGTGGGGTCCGCCTGCTTTGCTGGGTGGTAACGTGCTCCCCTCCCTCGCAAGTGGACCCGGGTTCGATTCCCGGCCCTCTTGGATATTTTTTAAGCTCTGGGATTGGGTGTTGTGTTGTCCTCATCATCATTTCATCCTCGTCACCAGCGCGCAAGTCGCCCAATGTGGCGTCGTCTGAAATAAGACTTGCATTTTGGCGGCCGAACTTCCCCAGGTGGGGCCTCCCGGCCAACGATGCCATACGCTCATTCATTTTTCTGGAAATGGGAAACCTGAAAATTCGCCGTGTGATCCAGTGCAACTCTGCAGAAACGTAAGTTTGACAGGAGATGTTCAGTCATTTGGAATAGTATGAACAAGTGAAATGCAGTAGTGAAAACAATTTTTTATTGTTTGTATAGGTATTTTTGTTTTCACTGTATTTTGTATTTTTCCAGACACATGCAGACATTTCAGAAATAAGTGCCATTTAATTGCAAACACTGCAAAAATAGATACTATACTCACAATTTGTTCAAAACTGGGTTTTGTATTACATAAAAACCAGCAAGAATGTTTTAAATAAACTTATCATTTTTTATTTTTAAGGTCATCGTTATATAAGTTGTAGGCCACAATTGCTTGCATATTTCGCTGTTTTTAGGTCTTTAAAATCCAGACCCCAGTATGAGTGGTCAACGGTGCACATGTCACTGGTCTCCTCGTGCTCCTGCTAGCTTCTTGTGGACTGTAAGAGATGAGATTTTGCTTGTATGTTGAATTTATTACCCTCTGCTACGAGTATGTATGCACTCAATCTGATCGCCCTGTGACAGTGCATTGTATGTGTGTGCCACGCGCAGCTTCAAGGAGAGGTTGGAAGCAGAGGATAACTGCCAGCAGGGGCTTAAAAGTTTCTGACATCAGCATCAGCATTCCTAGAATTGAAGGTATCAGCATCAGCTATTTTCCTAGAATCACAGACGTCAGCCACAAGGTCCTTGGGCAATGATGTTGTTCCCAAAGTTCCCCCTTCCCCCAATTCTCTAGTAGCCAAAGGTGTTACGCGTTTTCCGGAAACGCAGACTGGCCATTGGCGGTGAAGCTCAGATCCTCCACATTTTGAGCAATTTTAATTTTTGTAGTTCGAATGCATGAGCACTGTTGTCTACCGTCTGTACACCAGCCCAGTCGAAGTGCTGACTTCAGCACTAGCACCAGCGATCAGCTGGGAAAAAGAAGACTCTCAGTAAGTATTTTCAGTTCTCTTTGGTATAACAATATCGTTATTATTAATAAAATCCATCAATTTTGCAAGCATGCATCACAGCAGTCCCGCATGGCGCTAACGTTATACTGCTCCCATGCACGTATTTTTACAGATGCTCTGACCTATTGTAATAAATTAATTACGTTTATACTTATATTTTTGTTATTATTGCTACACACAATGTCACACAGAAATTCTTGCGTGAACCCCAGCAGCAGCAGACACTGTCCACAGATTTCTTCTCCCAAACTTCCGAATCCAATGTTGTTCAACTACTCAGTGCCACAGACGGAGTCGGAACTCGAGACACAGGAAAGCCCCACAGGAGTACTGTTGTTCACCAACGTGACTGCAAGAGAATCTAAGCATTTGAATGTGAGTCTGTCAACAGCCTCGGACTATTAAGAGCGAAAGCTAGCATACATTCTGTACAGTTGATCAACAATGTTATTCTTCCAGTCAAGTTATGCTCTGAAGTTAGTCACAGCATTGTTCAGTTTGCAGTTGTCAAATACGCTTGAATCCCTTTTTACCGATTCTATCTCCTGTCTGTTTGCATTGCTATAATAAAAAATCGGAGCGTTTGTAGTTGAGCAAATGTCTTTGTTGTCCATGATTGTTTAGAAGCATGTGGAAGGACTGGATGCTCATAAGTTCCCATGAACCCAATATTAATGGTATTACGCAACACACGGAAAAGTTTCATCTGTACTGATAAGTAGGGAACTTTCCATATCAATTTATCCATCACAGTTTTATCCTCTTCTTCTGAACGTTCTAAAATGCGTGAGTTATTATCTGTACTTCAAATTGATCCCTGTTAAGCGTTTATAATGATTCATTTGTTATCTTCAAAGAAGCCCAGTACCATTTTGAGCAGGATAAAGGCGCTAAAGTAGACACCTAGCGCTTCATCTATGAAGTATTCTTTATTTTCGAATGCATTCCGTTCTGAAGTTAATGTAGAGGCATATGTTTTGAGAGTCGATCTGATTCCAACATTTCTTGTGCGGTGGATTTCATCACCATTAATTTGATGTCTCCTTTTTTGAAACAGAAAAGCAGCTGTATTACGCACAGGTTGCGTAGTTGCTGTTGCCAGAGCGCCTCCACCCCTTTTTAGGGTCACAAATCTTCCTCCCATATACAGGAAACTATTGCTCGGAATTGTACTCATCTTCCTGACGAATGACCTCATCATCATCCTGAACTGGAGTTGTATATCAAGCGATGTTACTACGAGGCTTCTGTCCTATCGATTTAGGAAACTCTTAATTCCCACATGTTACCAAATTGTGCTTCCACTGCGAAGCGATCCTCTGACGGCTGTGTGCGGTCCTTTGAATGATGTGTGCGCTGTATTTATACTTTGAACCCATGAGGCTGCGACAGACGAAGATATACTACAACTGCCTCACTGTGAAAAAGCTAACAGATTCCCATTCTGCTCTATGATATTCAACTCGAGATGGTCTAATGTCTGAACAGTCACAGGAAGATGTATTGGACTGCCAGGCACCTCCACAATTGTGTAACCTGGACCCACTGTGAGAAAAAATTCGTAGTTAGTGTGAATTAACATATCATTAAGGAGTGAATTCGTTATGATATTACACTCAACACAGATCGTGCTAACAGGTAGAATATTCACTTGTTTATTCAAATCTTTAATGTAATGACTGTTAGTTATCAACGCTTGGCTCCTCGAAAAACCTAGTAGCGATCCTACTGAACCACCGTGGCTATAGTTTATTGTTTGTTCTGTCGTTTCTATCTCTGTTTTCAGAGTATTAACATTTGCACATAACTTAAGGCCTTGTAAAGTTCGCTTTATATGTGCACTGAAATCGCCAACATGAGCCAGGAGGTATTACCACATCACCACTTCCTAGATGTGGATTAGTATTTGCCTCAGTGCTCTTAGAGAAGCTGTTATATGTTTCCAGACCGAACAATGCAATACTCCATTCCACTTTGGTCAGATCTATTGGGATAAAGTAGTTTGCTCCTAATATCGGCACGTGCTCTCTTAAATCAAGCCGCGCGGGGTAGCCGCGCGGTCAGAGGCGTCTTGTCACAATCCGCGTGGCTCCCTCCGTCGGAGGTTCGAGTCCTCCCTCGGGCATGTGTGTGTGTGTGTGTGTGTGTGTGTGTGTGTGTGTGTGTGTATGTGTGTGTCATCCTTAGCGTAAGTTAGTTTAAGCTAGATTAAATAGCGTGTAAGCTTAGGGACCGATGACCTCAGCAGTTTGGTCCCATAAGACCTTACCACAACTTTCCAAATTTTTTATCTTAAATCAAGAGTATAATACATCACATCTAGTGCTCACCTACACAGTGCTGTACTTACTGCCTGTTTTTATGAATTTTTCGAGAGAAACGTTAAGCAGAAATAATTGTAGAGATATGAATTGCACTCTTGGTAGCACTGAAAATTGTATAACACCTTGTTCTTGTCTGTAAAGTATTGGCACAATTCTTCAGGTGGTCTCAAGTTCAAAATGGTTCAAATGGCTCTGAGCACTATGGGACTTAACATCTGAATTCAACAGTCCCATAGAACTTAGAACTACTTAGACCTAACTAACATAATGACATCACACACATCCATGCCCGAAGCAGGATTCAAACCTGCGACCGTAGCGGTCGTGCGGTTCCCGACTGGAGCGCCTAGAACCGCTCGGCTACACCGGCCGGCAGGTCACAAGTCACCATATGAGTCGAAATAGTATATCGTATTTCGGTTTCTTTTAACAAATGCAATCCTGTGAGTGTTACATCCTCCTGCAACATCTAAATCGGCACTCCCACATTCCTTGTATTTTCACATCATCTTTCGCAATGAATCCCATATAAACACTCTACAAAATCTTGGGATTTTGAGTTTCTTGAGGTATTTAAGAAGATATGTATTGGTAAGCAGTCTGCACAGTAGTATACTGGTAGTTGGAGGTCCAGTCCATGTCAGTTCTTGTACGATTTTAAATTTAGTCCTTTACTGATAGCGATGGCCTCCATTGCCCTACTAGGTCTTTTAGCTTCCTGTAATTGCTACTCTGTGTCTTGTACGTTCTTCACTGTTTGAGCTATGGCACCAGCTACTCCAGTCAAAGAACCGACTGCTGATAGCTCTGTGAGTGCTGGAATTAAAAATGAAATGATTCCACCAGATGTCTTTGCTATTCATAGAATCTTAGGCATTTTAATGTGACTTCTTGTCCTTCCTCCTTTCTCCTTCAGAGAACTTCTAACTGTTACCATCGCTGACTGGATGTAATTTTTTTAATACCTTACAGATTTTTTCCTCTTCTTTTTCTGCAATGAGCTTCACTCATAATTTGCCTGAAATTTATTTCAGCAACCGATTTGAGATCAACTACAAATGCTGCAGTATGTTTTCCTATGGCTATTTCCTTTCTTCCACGTATTTGCCTGGCTAATATTCTATCGACAGCATGGTGGCAAGAGCAACAACATGTTCCTTGCAGGCATCGTCCACTATATTAATTTCCTAATCACCGCAATCCTGACGATTTTTCAGCTTCATTCCAGTTCCGCAGTAGTTGTATCCTGGTAAACACAATTCAAATGATAATTTATCAAGAATACTACCGCCGCCTCTGATGTGTTTCCTAGCATTCACATCACACTACTCGTATATTGTCTGAGGTTTCTGTGTCCTACTTATATACCAAATCATGGATGTCCACCCAGTTGTTGTTCTTTCATGGAAAGCCTAGCCACTTACCTAAAACCTTGTTCACGTCTTGTAACTTACTCCATGGTCAATACATGTGGTTCAGAAATTTTCTGTAATTCCTCTGTGTAGAAACTTCCAGCAGTGTCTTCACCATCGCTGTCCTTTAAGACGTATCTTCTCGGGTGTGTGCGTTGAAGTTTGCGAACTTTGAATCTCCGTTGACCAGTTCAGCGGGTACGACTAGTCAAATGAAGTTCTATATTTCGAAATAAGCACCGAATCATCTACATTAAATATATGTTTGCACAGATCCACCACCTTAATATGATTGTATACCGTCTTTAGAAGCCCAGAATCACGTAAGTCCACAGGCTTTATCTTCATCGTACTTATACTTGATCGATTACGCTGCCGAGTTATGTGTGGGACAATTTGTAGAATTAAAACCTGCATCAGTTGCCAGTAATTTTTTTATTTATTCCATAACCAATTTGGATGCTTAAAGCTTCATCTTCAGGAGCTTTGAAACTGGTCATGGAATAAATTAAGAAAATTACTGGAAACTGAACTGATTTTTATTCTACAAATATGTTCATCACGTGTGGATGGTCAACTGATCAAATATTTTATATGTGTGAAGATTCCGAAAGATTTGCGTGACAGTGGAAGATTAAATTTCATCTACACACAGTTTTTTATTGGCCTGTCCAAACATTGCACAATACTCAAGTTCTTATGGCAGAACATAGAATAGTGGTTTATTTTATACCATTCCATTACAGACTTCACATGTCTTTTGTAAAATTCACGTCCATGATCGTTCTGAAGATTGTCAGAACATCTATTTATCCCTGTCTGCAGCAATTGCTCATACAACCTCTTGACTTTTTTCTTTGCCTTTGCCTTCACAGGAAGAGCCCAGACGAATTTGGAATATCTATCTATTACCATCAAAATATATCTGAAGTCTTTATATGAATGCAAACATTGAATCATATCTAATAGATCGGCTTGCTACAAATCATAAATCATCTGAACCTCATATTGTGACAATTCTATGTGGAACTGTTTTGCGTACTGTTTTGTAAAGCTCGTGAATTACTGACTCCATATTCGCTCGATGACATGTCTTTCTCAAAACTCTGAAATGATTGATCTGATTTTAGTCGTGTGAACTGTATTTCCTGCTGTGGCTGTTGGTGTCAGTAGTCAATACCATTTTATGATCTCATCTGGATGATCATAATATACATACTTCAGAGGTAGAGTGTTCAGTCTTTTGTGCTGAACGTCAATGTCTTCATCTGTACCATATATCGTTACTGTGATTTAATAATATTATTGTATTTCCTACTTTTATAGCCTTTAATTCGTCCTTCTGTGCCTTTGATCTGCCTATATGAGTTAGTTATACATAATATATCGGCATATGGTTGCTTCTCCTTTGGTAGATACGTATCAGGATATGAAGCTTTGAAGAGTATTGGCTCTAATAAAGTAGATGTTCTATTATATTTCGTATTTGTGACCAGTATTTCTTCCTTGGTTAACTGCATAGGATGAATACCTCGGATATATGGCTCATCTTTGCTAACCCTATACTTGTTGTTTAACTCTCTACCATGGTGTTCGTTAATGTAAGCAGTAGTAGTGTTTCCTTTTTCTATTTCTTCTTCCGTTCTTTTATCTCCATCCATAGTTTGCCAAAATCTTCTCAGAGTTTCTCTTCCTGATTTAAACATTTCTGACTGAGACTGCCCTTGCCACAGCTGTCTTAACTTTACCAGTCATAGATCCTATCAAACAGCATTCCACGTTTCAACAACTTTCCACTTTGTCGCCGACATGCTATTGTCGACTAAAATAGGTTTCTGCGATAGTATACCCCCTTACATATACTCCGAGACTACTGGTGGTGAAGGGAGTCAAATTTCTTGGCTATCGCCTTGATGTATTCACACGTATCCATTACTTTTGTGTTGACTTTTTCAATTTTCTCACTGACATATAGCTCACATTGCTGGATTCTAGTGTTCAGCCGCTCCAGCATTTCACCATTTCTTCTACTGCATCGATAAGACTTTCCAGTCTCTTTTTCTGGCGTTGTCTCGATTTTTCTGTCAGTGTATAGATGCATGTGCTCTGCACCCTCAGAATGAGTGTACGGCACATGTACAAATTTGTCCATAGTCTGCAGTACACTGATACAGTTGCATTGTGGTGCACTTCCTTTTACGCAGAAACTCTTGGAAGTTTCGTTTATATACACTCCTGGAAATTGAAATAAGAACACCGTGAATTCATTGTCCCAGGAAGGGGAAACTTTATTGACACATTCCTGGGGTCAGATACATCACATGATCACACTGACAGAACCACAGGCACATAGACACAGGCAACAGAGCATGCACAATGTCGGCACTAGTACAGTGTATATCCACCTTTCGCAGCAATGCAGGCTGCTATTCTCCCATGGAGACGATCGTAGAGATGCTGGATGTAGTCCTGTGGAACGGCTTGCCATGCCATTTCCACCTGGCGCCTCAGTTGGACCAGCGTTCGTGCTGGACGTGCAGACCGCGTGAGACGACGCTTCATCCAGTCCCAAACATGCTCAATGGGGGACAGATCCGGAGATCTTGCTGGCCAGGGTAGTTGACTTACACCTTCTAGAGCACGTTGGGTGGCACGGGATACATGCGGACGTGCATTGTCCCGTTGGAACAGCAAGTTCCCTTGCCGGTCTAGGAATGGTAGAACGATGGGTTCGATGACGGTTTGGATGTACCGTGCACTATTCAGTGTCCCCTCGACGATCACCAGTGGTGTACGGCCAGTGTAGGAGATCGCTCCCCACACCATTATGCCAGGTGTTGGCCCTGTGTGCCTCGGTCGTATGCAGTCCTGATTGTGGCGCTCACCTGCACGGCGCCAAACACGCATACGACCATCATTGGCACCAAGGCAGAAGCGACTCTCATCGCTGAAGGCGACACGTCTCCATTCGTCCCTCTATTCACGCCTGTCGCGACACCACTGGAGGTGGGCTGCACGATGTTGGGGCGTGAGCGGAAGACGGCCTAACGGTGTGCGGGACCGTAGCCCAGCTTCATGGAGACGGTTGCGAATGGTCCTCGCCGATACCCCAGGAGCAACAGTGTCCCTAATTTGCTGGGAAGTGGCGGTGCGGTCCCCTACGGCACTGCGTAGGATCCTACGGTCTTGGCGTGCATCCGTGCGTCGTTGCGGTCCGGTCCCAGGTCGACGGGCACGTGCACCTTCCGCCGACCACTGGCGACAACATCGATGTACTGTGGAGACCTCACGCCCCACGTGTTGAGCAATTCGGCGGTACGTCCACCCGGCCTCCCGCATGCCCACTATACGCCCTCGCTCAAAGTCCGTCAACTGCACATACGGTTCACGTCCACGCTGTCGCGGCATGCTACCAGTGTTAAAGACTGCGATGGAGCTCCGTATGCCACGGCAAACTGGCTGACACTGACGGCGGCGGTGCACAAATGCTGCGCAGCTAGCGCCATTCGACGGCCAACACCGCGGTTCCTGGAGTGTCCGCTGTGCCGTGTGTGTGATCATTGCTTGTACAGCCCTCTCGCAGTGTCCGGAGCAAGTATGGTGTGTCTGACACACCGGTGTCAATGTGTTCTTTTTTCCATTTCCAGGAGTGTAGATCATCATTCAATTTTCTCGTTTTATGAATCACCAGAAAGCCATACTGTGTGAGATTCCAGCAATCAGCACATTTGCTGACATATTCATTGAATATCAGTTTGTTTCCTACAAGTGGTTGGTAAAAATGTTTGAAATTTATGTTGTACTGTTTGAACATGATAGTAATGTTTGCATTATTCCTCACCAACTGATTTGGTATCCTTGAATATGTCTGATTCACATAATACATATATAGATTACATATGATGACAAAAATATTTGTGTTTTGGATCCTGGTTCTCTACTACAACTTTGTCAAATATGAATAGACTGTTTGTTTTTTATTTCTCAGGCGGTGAAATATCAATGCTTTCGCTGAATTCCTGGCAAGTTACTCCGCCAATGCTATACAAAACTTCTTTTAATAGTAGTAATTATTGAAATAGGCTTTCTGAAAGTGCATATAGATGCTGTAAGTGAAGCCCTTCAAGTTGTGTTAATAGCAAGAGAATAAGATAAGTCTTCCTGAATCAAATAGCCCAACAATCATATATTATTGTGAAGTAGTGAACCATTACTCTCTTCTTCTCCTGATTTCCAGTTTCATTGCATAAACAGGCACTTTCCACTAGAGCCTCGTGATGAGGTTGATTAGTCCACTCAGTCATGGTGACAACTGTTCATTTACCTTAGCATATAGTAGTTTTACAGAGAAATAAATAATGCACATATAACTAATATGGATTTTTAATTTGTAAATATGGTATATGAAAATAGTTAAGTAAGAACATACTTCTGTGCCGATATCCAGCATAGTTGTTTCATGCGTTTCCATTCCATCAACGCACAGCACGAATTTTAGAGCTGAATAGTAGTGTCTTCTGACGGTCGACAAGTTTTGTGACATACCCAGCAGATTTCTCCATAATCGCTCATAGAACTGTCAAACATACAGTTGCCAGCTTAACCAACACTCTACATCATGTTGTATTACATAGACAGTAAGTATTAGATTTTTAAATGTGTGCTCCTGTAGATGTCTGCACTCTCTGTCGTTAAATATTTTCAGTGTTTGTGGGAATGTCTCCTAGTATCACTGAGGAACAAAGCAGAAAATTGCATTGAAGCACCACCTGGACGATTTCACCCATTCAGGGATAATGTTACTTTGAAGTCACTAAATTGTGGGTTTTCAAATAACGTCACTAGATAGAATTAATGATCAAAGTTCATACCCACATTGACTCATTTTGTACGCTATTTTTTTAAAATGTAGGTGTGATTGTAGGATGTTAATGCCACATAGGGTGACTGCCGCTGCTGTGATGGCAGGGCCTCACCTGTAAGGAGAACAAATTACTAAACATATTATGTCCATTTTACTCTCAGAATTCTTTTTATTCACCATTGGTTCTAATGTTTGCGTGACGATTGTCTTGCCACTATACGCCTCGACATGTTCGCCATTTGAGAGTTCTCACATGGCTGATTTTGACACTAAATATAGTGTTCGTTGTTACCTTCGCAGCACGTGCTCTGCACCCTCAGAATGAGTGTACGGCACATGTACCAGATCGGGTTGACGGAGGAGATAGAGAAGATCCAAAGAAGAGCGGCGCGTTTCGTCACAGGGTTATTTGGTAACCGTGATAGCGTTACGGAGATGTTTAACAAACTCAAGTGGCAGACTCTGCAAGAGAGGCGCTCTGCATCGCGGTGTAGCTTGCTCGCCAGGTTTCAAGAGGGTGCGTTTTTGGATGAGGTATCGAATATATTGCTTCCCCCTACTTATACCTCCCGAGGAGATCACGAATGTAAAATTAGAGAGATTCGAGCGCGCACGGAGGCTTTCAGACAGTCGTCCTTCCCGCGAACCATGCGCGACTGGAACAGAAAAGGGAGGTAATGACAGTGGCAAGTAAAGTGCCCTCCGCCACACACCGTTGGGTGGCTTGCGGAGTATATATTTAGATGTAGATGTAGAAGTATGTACCAGAAATACCCTTTATGTGTCTCAAAGGTAAAGTGATGAGCAATGAGCCTACATTGTGAGGTATGTATGGAGTATTTGCGACGTATACGTTGGTGGAAAATATTACGCCAACACATATGCTGCAATTATGCCAGGTGTGTGTGTTTTGAAAATAAAGTAGTAATAGATTAAATACTTACTGGCAGGTATTTTGAGCCCAGTCCGGCATTTTCTTGTGTGACAGGACACTGGGTATACATTTTAAAAAGGGTATGCAATTCCAGCAAATGGTTTTAAAATTTTAGATTGTTGAGCATTAAGTTTGGATTCTAGTTGTCTTACGCTTTATTTACTTAGAATCCAATGTGAAATGCTTTTCAGTACCTTAGTGAATAGTTCTCAAGTGATGTCCAACATTGTTAAAAAAATATATCGGCTCAACCACTTGTTTATAGTGTAAAACACTAAGATTGACGCGTGTGTTACACTATAAACAAGTGGTTGAGCCGATATATTTTTTAACATTGACATTCACAACCACGACCTCTCATCCAGTATGGATGAAATCAAATGTCCAACATTGCCTTTTTCCCCAGCTGATACACTTGCATAGCACAGTAAAACACACAACTTCGTGTTTTACCTGAGTAAAGAAGCAATCGGTTTCCAATTCAGAATGAAAGTGATTTCTTTTTGCTTTTTACTTGAACATTTTTGCTTGAACATGCCTTCATTAAAACAAATCTATCCCTTAACTGACGCCGGCCGGAGTGGCCGAGCGGTTCTAGGCGCTCCAATCTGGAACCGCGCGACCGCTACGGTCGCAGGTTCGAATCCTGCCTCGGGCATGGATGTGTGTGATGTCCTTAGTTAGGTTTAAGTAGTTCTAGGGGACTGATGACCTCAGAAGTTAAGTCCCATAGTGTTCAGAGCCATTTAAACCTTAACTGGCGAGGATACTTTTATGTAGTGTACCATCTACTACAAGGTGGGCCCTCTGTGACCTCTATGTTTAAACTGAGAATTAAGGTGCAAGTCATTTAATATTTTTAATTTATGTTATACAACATTTATTTTTAAACATATTTAAGTGTTGTTTGAATACATGCTGTTGATTTTATGGAATTAAATAAAGCCAGCATTATTTTACTTTTTATCACACAAAATGACGGACTTACGTGTGATTTTTTAAATAGTACACATAAAAGAACCTCGTAGAACTGAATTTTACTTTTTTAAAAATTATAATAATTTTTTGGGGCAAGTAAATTTTTATAAAACAAAATTTCAGGTTTCATAATTGCTCATAAAATATCCCTCGGTAAGTACAAAAAGAAAGACTGCAGTATTAGCAATGAGTGTGAAAGAGAGTAAGAAGTTTCATAGTGAAGCACATGGATCTGTCTTATAACTGAAATAAGTGTCAAGGAAAGTAACTGTTCACAGGAAAATTATTAAGAAAGGTTTTTGCTAACTTGTCTAGTTGTGAGAATTTTATGAAAGGCTGTATTGATGTTAATGAAGCATAGTTATACGAGGAGTCTTAGTTCTCATTTAACGATCGTTAAGTTTAGTTCCTCATTTTTCAGTCTTTACCTTTATCAATGTGTTTGTATACTTGCATTGCACATCGCGAGCTGCTTTCTGCAGAAGCATTTTCGTGAAAATTGGTAAGATACCGTCATGCACTGCACATCGCAAGTACGGTAAATGAAATTTTGTTTTGAACAGACAGATCAAAATTCCTAATAGTAACAGGTTGTATGACAGACGAGCGTTCCGTGCGCACAGGTAGGCCAACAAATTTAATTATCAGCAAAATTCATGTCCACTATAAGATGCAGTGATTGTCGGAATGTATTTATGAAAATATCGTATCATCTCATAGGAAGATGTCAGAAAGGTATTCGGTTGTGAACTTTCAGGCAGTTTTAACACAAAGTTAGATGCTTTAATTTTTGTGTCAGTTGGCTCTATAATTACAATAACAGTTCTGGTACAGTGAGTGTTTGCAAGGCTAAAGATAAAAGTTAATAACATCCAGGGCCAACATTTTAATTTGAGCCATTTGCATCTCAGTCAAACAGCATATGATAATTTCATTGCGAATTGCTTGACGTAATGGCTAACCTGGGTTTCGCATCGTGCAACGTGAAGTTCACATACTTTTCTTCAAAATTTAATTTTAACGTAGTTCTTTTGCCCTGCAGTGAGATTTACGTATCTCCCTCTCAAGATACGTTTTACTGATTTCTCAGATACAAAAGAGACATATACAAACACGAGTTTGTTAATTAGAAGTTTACACATTACCGTTTGGGTGGTGGGCTCTACAATTTTCTTTATCACCACTCAGAGCACAATTGATTGTAATTAACACTAAGTAGTTTATCGGAGAAACAGAAAGGTGCAGCATAGGACGGATGGTAGGAGGAGGAGATTAGCGTTTAACGTCCCGTCTACATCGAGGTCATTAGTGACGGAGCACATGCTCGGAGTGGGGAGGGATGGGGAAAGAAGTCGGCCGTACCCTTTCAGAGGAACCATCCCGGCATTTGCCTGGAGCGATTTAGGGAAATCACGGAAAACCTAAATCAGGGTGGCCGGACGTGGGTTTGAACCGTCGTCCTCCCGAATGAGAGTCCAGTGTGCTAACCACTGCGACACCTCGCTCGGTAGCAGGGATGGGGAAGAGGAGAGTAGTGTTTAACGCCCCATCGACAATGACGTAATTAGAGACGGAGCACAAACTTGGATTAGGGAAGGATGGTGGAGGAAATCGGCCGTGCCTTTTGAAAGGAACCACCTCAGTGTTGTCTGAAGCGATTTACGGAAATCACTCAAATTATAATCAGGATGGCCTCCCGAATGAGAGTCCACTGTGCTATACACTGCGCCAGCCCGCTCGATGGTCATACCACAACTGTTCTGAAGTTCTTCCTCTGCGTGATCCTCTGCTTGCAGAACTGTGATCGCTGGTTGTTGTAAAATCGTCTTCTCTTTCGTCTTTTTCTTTCTCTACACTAAGAGATCAAAAATATCGGGACACCTGGCTGAAAATGACTTAAATGCTCGACGGGCCCTCCATCGGTAATGCTGGAATTCAATAAGATGTGGGTCCACCCTTAGCCTTGATGACAGCTACCCCTCTCGCAAGCATACGTTCAGTCAGGTGCTGGAAGGTTTCTTGGGGGGTGGCAGCCCATTCTTCAATGAGTGCTGCACTGAGGAGAGGTATCGATGTCGGTCGGTGAGGCCTTGCACGAAGTCGGCGTTCCAAAATATCACAAAGGTGTTCTATAGGATTCAGGTCAGGACTCTGTGCAGGTCAGTCCATTACAGGGCTGTTATTGTCGTGTAACCACTCCGCCACAGGTCGTGCATTATGAACAGGTGCTCGATCGTGTTGAAAGATGCAGTCGCCATCCCCGTATTGCTCTTCTACAGTGGGGAGCAAGATGGTGCTTAAAACATCAGTGTAGGCCTGTGCTGTGATAGTGCCACGCAAAACAAGGGGTGCAAGCCCCCTCCATGAAAAACACGACCACACCACAACAACAGCGCCTCCGAATTTTACTGAGGGAACTACACACACTGGCAGATGACGTTCACCGGGCATTCGCCATACCCACACCCTGCCATCGGATCGCCACTTTGTGCACTGTGATTCGTCACTCCACACAACGTTTCTCCCCTGTTCAATCGTCCAATATTTACGCTCCTTACACCAAGCGAGGCATCGTCTGGCATTTACCAGCATGATGTATGGCTTATGAGCAGCCGCTCGACCATGAAATCAAAGTTTTCTCACCTCTCACCTAACTGTCATAGTACTTGCAGTGGATCCCGATGCAGTTTGGAGTTCCTCTGTGATGATCTGGATAGATGTCTGCATATTACACATTACGACCCTCTTCAACTGTCGGCGGTCTGTCAGTCAACAGACGTGGTGGGTCTGTTCGCTGTACGTGTCCCTTCACGTTTCCACTTCACTATATCATCGGACGCAGTGGACCTAGGGATGTTTAGTAGTGTGAAAATCCTTCGTACAGACGTATAACACAAGTGACACCAATCACCTGACCACGTTCAAAGTCCGTGAGTTCCGCGGAGCGCCTTATTCTGCTCTCTCACGATGTCTAATGATTACTGGGCTCGCTGGTATGGAGTACCTAGCAGTAGGTGGTAGCACAATACACCTATCATGAAAAGCGTATGTTTTTGGGGGTGCCCGGATACTTTTGATCTCTTAGTGTATGTCAGAGACGTTTTCCTTCATTCGATGACTGACAATATCAAACTTACGACCGTTAAAAGCGACACGTTCCTGCGTATACATTTGTAATATACTGAAGAATACAGGTACGTAGCTGAGTAACACGTGTCAATAACAAACAATGAAGACGATAATACCATTGACAACAAAACATTGTGGGGCTGGCGGTTTAAGAAGTGTCGTGACTTACCAATGCGTAAATCAAACCATGTAATCAAATGTAAAATATATACACGAATAACATAACAACATCATGCATAAACTAGGAGACTGGCAAGGCAACATTCTTGACTAACCATGGCAGTTGCGCGGGAGAAATAAGCAGTTGTTGTCATTAGCGTCTTGTAAGCTCAGTGGAGCAATCCAGTTTAGGCAACGTGGGCGGTTCCGCGATATTCCGAAATTGTGTCTTCGAGCTACTAAAAAATGCAGTAAGGCGCGAGCGACGTTTTGGTACCTTCCTTCAGCAGCTCTCCCCCCCCCCCCCCCCCAATAATTAAAAACCGAACCCTGTATCCGCGGCTGTCTCTATTCAGAGCGATGCACGCACTGAGCTGCTAAAATTGGAGGAACAGCCTGTATTTTATTGTAGAGCAAGTATTAGAATGGTGGAAGTTTGTGAAAAACTAACTACAGTTACTACTTCACGACAGCAGAGGGGGGACATTCGTGCCAATCGTGTCACTGGCTGGTTCTTCTGCTCATTGGAACTGTGATTAGAAATGTTTGCGATCGCCTTTGACAGTGGTTCCCGAACTGAGGGGTAAAATGAAATTTTCTGAGGGGTAAAACCAAAATGATTCTATTATGTTTTGCTCACTAAACCAAATTATTTTTAAAAGGTGATTGCTATTGTCACTATTGGTAAGACTGTAATACTAATTAATAAGTTATCGATAATTACACTTATTTTCAAATAATTGCTTTCACGCTTTACACTATGAGCTGCGTATTATAGGTAGTAAAACCAAGGTATAAAAAATCTTCTTCCGCATACAGTCCACCAATAAACTACACACAAAATTTTTGCTTTGTTCCACGTACCTGTAACTTACAGTACGACATATACGAGTATATACAGGGTGTACCGGTACATAAAGTTCGGGAACACTTTCAATTATTTATTGCACAAGAACTAAACATTGTGCAGATGTCATACATATTTCATTTTCAAGAGAAACACTGAAAGTTTTTTTACAAACATTCGATATGCGAACAATGTGTGACCCGGCAGACGTCAATATGGTAATCGAATTCTTGCCATACCCGTACTAGCATGGCATCGTCGATTGTGGTAGTCGCTTCCCGTTTTCTCTCCATGAACGCTGCTACATTACGTGGTAGAGGCGGTACATACACCAGATCTTTAGGGTGTCCCTACAGAAAAAAGTTACGCGGAGTGAGATCTGGTGATCGGGGAGGCCATTTCATAAAACAGCTCTCCCCTTCTGTAGCACGGCCATGTTTGCGACTGGCGCTGACAATCGGCAAATTACCAAACTACGCTGCGGCGGTATACACGAAAAAAAAAAACTTTCAGGGTTTCTCTTCAAAATGACATATGTTTGGTTCTTGTGCAATAAATAACTGAAAGTGATCCTGGATTTTATGTACACCCTGTATATACATGTTTAAATATCTCGTGCAAATGCCTTCTCTAAGTTAAATGTTGGTCTCGCAACGGAGCAGAAACTGCTCAGTTATTCATTTCGCAAAACATAATCGAACTAATTGACAGCACAACACAACACTAACTCTATACTGGCTCCAACACTGCTCTATAACCCACACATTATTATTATTATTATTATTATTATTACTATTAGTGGCAATGGTCAGAGGCAAAGCATTGGTAGCCTCAAGTCTTCCATTTTCTACCAAGTAAGAAGTGAGAGGACCGGAAATCAAGTAACCTACAAACAGCAGTCCTGAAGTATGGTGCACACTTTTTAACTTGGTTAATTTTGAATGGGAGTGCGGTGTGTGGGTCAAGTAAGTGTCACTAGGGGGACAAGTGGTGCAGAGGATACATGTTTTGTAACGAGTGTCTACCCTTTCTTTTCTGAGAAAACGTTGTAGTTAGCATTCGCGATGTACAGAGAGAAGCCCTTCACCATTCTGTAAATATGACTGTTAGAAATAAACAGAATCTCATTGACTTATTAGTTCATGGTGCAATAATAAAAAGCCGACCGCAGTGGCCGTGCGGTTCTAGGCGTTACAGTCTGGAACAGAGCTACCGCTACGGTCGCAGGTTCGAATCCTGCATCGGGCATGGATGTGTGTGATGTCCTTAGGTTAGTTAGGTTTAATTAGTTCTAAGTTCCAGGCGACTGATGACCTCAGAATTTAAGTCGCATAGTGCTCAGAGCCATTTGAACCATTTGCAATAATAATAAACCCACAAACACTAAATATCATTTAGCTTTAATTATTTTAAACATAAAAGTTTTAAACAAAATGTCTTTCTTTCCAAAGTTTAGTTAGGCTCTCATGTTCATGATGATAGGGCATGGCCGGGGGAGGGGGAGGGGAGTAGGAGGTTTACCAACTAACATCTAACTGGGAACCACTGACGTACGTTAAACACATGAACAAACGTTTAACTACCTGCGTTTGAGAACCTACGTTTAAATGCCTGCCCACCGCTGACGTTGAACTATTTCCAATTTACCAATGGCCCTCCATCGCTATTTCCGTAACAAAAGATGCCATGATGCCATTCAGCTAAGTTTGTCGTCCAACATGTACTACATCACTCCCATAGCAAAAAATGCTGTACGATTCTAGAATATGGAGTGTTGTCTACAACGTACAAATGACGGAATTAGACTGCAAAAAAATGTTTCAAAAATGGTTCAAATGGCTCTGAGCACTATGGGACTCAACATCTGTGGTCATAAGTCCCCTAGAACTTAGAACAACTTAAACCTAACTAACCTAAGGACATCACACACATCCATGCCCGAGGCAGGATTCGAACCTGCGACCGTAGCAGTCGCGCGGTTCCTGACTGAGCGCCTAGAACCGCTAGACCACCGCGGCCGGCAAAAAAATGGTTCAAATGGCTCTGAGCACTATGGGACTTAACATCTATGGTCATCAGTCCCCTAGAACTTAGAACTACTTAAACCTAACTAACCTAAGGACACCACACACATCCATGCCCTAGGGAGGATTCGAACCTGCGACCGTAGCAGTAGCGCGGTTCCGGACTGAGCGCCTAGAACCGCGAGACCACCGCGGCCGGCAATTAGACTGCAGCGCTGTTGGTTTTCACGTGGTTGTTCTGTGTCGCATGGCTGTGGTAAGAACGCACTCAGTGTTCCCTCACTCATTCATTCAGTCAGTCATTCAACACGTTCCATAAATCCCATCACGCAGTAAAACTTTCAGGAACGGTGGAACGAGTCAAACTGTACATTAACTGGCGCAAGCAGCCAGTACAGGTTACTTCTTTAAAGTAAAAGAGCCAGGTAAGACCAAAGTTAATCAACTCAAATTGATAATTATGGATTCCTTCACTAGTACATGAAACACAGATAATTTGGAAAAAAGGCCACTGTTCTTACTCAGGCGATACTCATCAATCTATTATTTCATAGTAAAAATGTATGTAACTTTGCACAGGATCTATCTGCATAGTGGTATAGTTAAAACCTGATGAAAAGGCTTCTGCTGTCCCGCTGGGCGGTAGTGTTGAGATACCGAGTCGTTTCAACTGGTGTAGTCCAGATATCCCCGTCCCCCGCTTTGTATGCGATGTTCTGCTGAGCGCGAGCGCCGTAGTTTTGTTCGGTCCTAGAGCTTAACATCAACAGTGCACATGGGGGAGTCTGCAGTCACATAAGGGTGAAATACTTTCCATGTGAATGTCGTTGTTGACAGTAATTTTCGCAAAGGCGACATAACATTCGGATAAAATGCAGAGGAAGTAGCTCGTAAGGTAATATTTTGCTTTGGTTTTGAGTATTTGAGTATTTTCAGCTGCTTATCTAATGTCTGTCGATAACATTTAAACGACATTTGCATCTGAATACAAAAATCAGTTCTGAACCCCATACAACGATCCCTAATTTGCCACGATATTGCTTCTACTATTTTGCTTGCGAATTTCTTGTCAACTGCTTTATGTTTTCCCGATTTATTGTTGTCCTTTATATTTATAGGAACAAATGAACTTTTAGTCCGGCGTAGGTTTTAACATATGCTATAGAGCTTGTCACATTAATAATTACTTATGCTTGGAATTATAAGTAGTGTAATGTAATTTTCATTATTAAATATAAAGTTGTTGTTGCCTTGTATTTTTATCTGTCCATCTTCCAGCCGTTTCCGTAGTAAACAGAGTTGAACAGCTCTGAAGACGTTTCGGACACGAAAACGAGGCACTCGTTGCTGTAAACCAGGAAAACGAGTGGACTAATAGAATCTTATGGTACACGTCTGGAAACTGGTAAGTATTCCTTGTGCAATTATTTCTATAGCTATTTGAATCCTGTTAGATGAATACCATCTGATTACTGACACTTGACTGACTGTTATTTCATTATATTCAGACTCAGGACATAGAATTTCGCTCGACACAGTAATGAGTTGTTTTTAGACCAAAACGCATATTATGTAAAGTCGCTGTAAATGGGCTTCATTAGTTATGACTGGTGATTGGTTTCTTTCTTGTTCGTGAATAAGCGTGCATTTTGCACAGTGCTGTAGCGCGTAGTTAACAGCTATTGTCGACGATAATAGTGGCGTTTCGTGACTACGTAAAAGCTGACGATATTAAAGGTACGGCCTTCACAGTCTTCCACTGCTCATCTCCGCCCTTGTGCTAGCTAGCAGACTCATTTTCAACCACATTTAGAAATGCTAATCTACAGCACCGACAGGTAATGCATTGAACTGCCTAATAGAGAATAAATGTTTTGGAATGTAAGTCTGTAACTTAAATCTCAACAGCAGATTTCTCGTACTCGTTATCCAAATATGTCAAAATCTTGCAATGGAACTTTTTTAAACCGTTTACATGCAACACTCAACTTCAGCATCACACTGATTGGGCTTGTAATCAAATGGAGACGAAGAAATTCAGCTGGTCTCAAAAAATGGTACCGAGGTGACAATTGAGACAATGTTATGTGTGTGCATATGAAGGATAATGGCCGGTATCTGTGAATGCTAACGCAATTGTTATTTGACACAGAGCTGTATAATAATGCTGTCATTAATAATTACATTCCTCTGTGGGCCAAGTTACACACATATACACACACGCACTATGTTTAGAAGCGTAGGCGTGTACATAAGGCGAGTACAGCAGGATCAACATTGTAGTGTACAATAGGGGCTACGCAAGTGATGAGGTATTTAAGCCGCTTATATCTTGACATAACTAATGTGAACAAAGGTAGAACTGGGACAGAATCGTGATGCCACCATAATCATGCGCTGGTTCTAGCAGCATGGAATTTAACTCCACACAAAACACATAGTGTGAAGTTCGTCATAAGAAGTAAGTGAGGTAGGCAGGTATTGATCCTATGTAGAGAAATACACATTTATTGCAGAGTAGCGACCCGCTCCAGCTACGCACGGGTAGAACTAAGTATCTAATGCTGGACGACTTGTTAATAATATACAGTGATAAACATAAACCTTCCTCGTGAATCACTCTGCCTATCAGTGAAAACCGTACCAAAATCCTACAATAGTTCGGGAGATTAACCATCAAACACCGAGAGAAAACGCGGCGGCTGAATAATTTGGAGAAAATGAGACTTGGTGTGGGTATAGTGGGTAGTTGTACCCAATCAGAAACTTCAGAGTGGGCAAAGTACCATTTTGGATTTAAAGGAATATATATTCGCTGAGCAGCTGTGCTATCATCAGTTACAATGACAAAAGTTCTCTCCTAATATTGTGAGAGCTACTCTCCCAAACGCTAGTGCAGCGTTTCCAAAGTGAGACAGCAGCGTCACGAACGTGTGGTGGCCTTAGAAACCAAACATACTGGTGTAGCTACCGCCACAGATTTGTGAACACGGCGTACCCAGCGGGAAAGCAGCTTACTCAAGCAATGAGACTGTTGCTAATCATCGTGACGTATAGCAGCCGATCTGATAGGGACAGCAGCACCGCCAACGTTCTCTCAGTCTACGAAAATATGTGATCGAGGTAACTAACCTGAAAAAAGATACGAGGAGAAAGGACGCCGAGAAGTGCTATACTTTATGTACTATTTTTTTTTTAATTTTACAGTAATCGGATTCTTATTCTCAGCACCAGACGTAGACGAGCAGTAAAAGCCATTTTCAACTTAATCTTATTAACTGACACATTGTACGCCAATTTTACGATATAAGGGTGCAAAAAAGAGCAGCTCGTTTTGTATTATCACGTAATAGGATAGGATCAAGGTTTTGTACGTGTATGTTGCTGCAATGGTTCGCCAATATATACGCTGGCTCGCTAAAGATGAGCAGGCACCAAGGGTTAAGGCTATAACGTCACCTCCAGTGCCCCATACCACACAAATGGGCCACGGGCTTTTCATTTGCGACGTGGGAAAAAGCACGACCGCAACTAGCAGCACAGCACATGTGCAGACAGTGTTGGCGCCCATATTAAGTGTGCAGACTTTCATTCTCCGTCTGTGTTGACTCGGATTCGTTCGAATGCGGCCGACACTGCCTTGGTACCGCCAGTGCTGGTTTCCATGCCTTGCTGAGTTGAAATCCCGTGTCTCTGTTGATCAGGTCGTTACTTACACGAATTTTGACTGCTTCTTTAATGATGAAATCCCAGTGCGTGGAAGCGGACGAAAGGATCATTGTCTCTCCATAATTCATGCTGTATCCCAAGTCAAGACAGTGTTCAGACACAGCAGACTTTTCTGGCTGACCCAGTCTGGTGTGACGTCTATGTTCAGCACACCTATCCATAATAGTGCGACACATCTGGCCAATGTATGATTTCCCACATTGGCACGGGATTTTATATATCCCTGGTCTTTTTAGACCTAGGTCGTCTTTAAGAGAACCCAGCATAGTTTGCACTTGCGCTGGAGGGCAAAAGACACATTTTATTTGATGTTTTTTAACAGCCTGCCAATCTTAAAGGACAGGCCACCAACATACGATAGAAAAACCATCCTCGTGGCGTTCTCGTTTCTTCTAGCTGTTCTTGAGCTTTAGTGCATGCAGGTTTAAATGTACTATGGATCTGTTTATCAGAGCACCCGTTTTGTTCAAACGCAGAGCGAAGATGGCTAAGCCCTGATGATAAGTTCTCTACATCAGAGATAATTCTGACCCTATGAAACAGTGTCCGCAACTAGCCACTGCGTTGATATGGGTGATGGCAGCTCGTATCTCGTAAATATATGTCAGTGCGAGTCGGTTTGCAAAACACACTGTGACCCAAGGAAACATCTTCTTTTCTGCAGACCAGGACATCAAGAAAGGGGATCTCTCCATTTTTCTCCACTTCCATGGTGAAGCAGATGGTGGGATAGAGGGAGTTAAGATGTTTCAGAAATGCAGGAAGCATTGCTGCTCTGTGTGGCCAAACATCAAAAGCATCGTCCACATATCTCCAGAAACATTTAGCTTTCAACATCGCTAACTGAAGTGCCTTATCCTCGAAGTATTCCATAGAAACGTTAGCTACTGTGGGAGACAAAGGGCTACCCATAGCAACACCATCAGTCTGCTCAAAATACTTTTAATTAAATAAAAAGTACGTCGAGGCAAGCGCATGTCTGAAAAGATGTAAGATGTCCTCCTCCAACTTAGTTCCTATAAGTTGTAATGAATCCACCAAAGGCACTCGTGTGAAGAAAGAGACCACATAGAAATTCACTAAAATGTCAGCTGGATTGAGACACAAAGCCTTGAGTTGTTGTATAAAATCTTCTGAGCTTCGAATGTGATGTTCACATTTTCCTACCAGTGGGCTTAGAAGAGAAGCTAGATGTTTTGCCTGTTAACATGTTGGGGCTCCTATATTGCTCACGATGGGTCGAAGAGGAATCCTTCCTCATAGATCTTAGGCAACCCATAGAGTCGTGGTGGAACTGTTGCTTGTACTCTCAAGCTCTATTTGAGATGTGTAGCAAACTGGCTGGATTTGAGGAGTGCAGATGTCTTCCGTTGTACTGTGTCAGTTGGATCCTTCTTGATACGGCGATACACTGAATCCTGCAGTAAATCCGTCACCTTGCCGAAATAGGATGTTGCAGGCAAAAGAACAGCAGCCTTTCCCTTGTCGGTAGGTAAAAATCACTATTTCTGTGTCTTCTCCTAAGGAACGGAAAGCTTTCCTTTCTTCAGTGTTGATGTTCTGCTTTGAGACAGGCGTCCTGGTTATGGCCCTGCAAGCCTATCGCCTTATTTCTTCAGCTGTTTCACTCGGAAATTTCGAGACACTAAGTTAGAGGAGAACATCTTACATCTTTTCAAAAATGTGCTTACCTCGACGTCCTTTTTATTTAAAGAACAATATTTTGAGCAAACTGACGGTGTTGCTGTGGGTAGCCCTTTGTCTCCCATAGTATTTAACCTTTTTATGGTAAACTCCGAGGATAAATCTCTTCAGTCACAGGTGTTGAAACCTAAATGTTTCTGGAGATATGTGGAAGAGACACTTAATGTTTGGCCACACGGAGCAGCAACGCTTCCTTCACTTCTGGAACATCTTAACTCCCTCTATCCCATCATTTGCTTCACCATGGAAGTGGAGAAAAATGGAGAGATCCCCTTTCTTGATGTCTTGGTCTGCAGAAAAGAAGATGGTTCCTTGGGTCACAGTGTGTTCCGCAAACCGACTCTCACTGACCTATATCTACGAGCTACGAGCTGCAATCAGCCATCTCAATGCAATGGCGTGTTGCAGACACTGTTTCATAGGGCCAGAATTATCTCTGATGCGAAGAGCTTATCAGCAAAGCTTAGACATCTTCGCTCTGCGTTTGAACAAAACGGGTGCTCTGATAAACAGATCCATAGTACATTTAAACCTGCATGCACTAAAGCTCAAGAACAGCCAGACGAAACGAGAATGCCATGAGGATGGTTTTTCTATCGTATGTTGGTGGCGTGTCCTTTAAGATTGGCAGGCTGTTAAAAAAAACATCAAATAAAATGTGTCTTTTGCCCTCCAGCGCAAGTGCAAACTATGCTGGGTTCTCTTAAAGACGACCTAGGTCTAAGGAGATCAGGGATATATATAATCCCGTGCCAGTGTGGGAAATCATACATTGGCCAGAGGTGTCGCACTGTTGAAGATAGATGTGCTGAACATAGACGTCACACCAGACTGGGTTAGCCAGAAAAGTCTGCTGTGGCTGAACACTGTCTTGACACGGGACACAGCATGAACTACAGAGAGACAAAGATCCTTTTGTCCACTTCCATGTAGTGGGATCCCATCATTAAAGAAGCAGTCGAAATTTGTATTAGTAACGACCTGATCAACAGAGACACGGGATTGAACACAGCAAGGTATGTGAACCAGCACTGGCGGTACTAAGGCATCGTCGGCCGCGTTCGAACGAATCCGAGTCAACGCAGACGGAGAATCAAAGTCGGCACACTTAAACTGGGCGCCAACGCTCTGCCTGCACGCGTGCTGTGCCGCTATTTGCGGCCGTGCTTTTGCTGTGTCGCGAATGAGAAGCGCGTGGTCCGTTTGTATGGCGGGGGCAATGGAGGTCGCTGTGCTCTATGATTCGTCTATGATGCCGTAATCCTTGGCGCCTGCGCACCTCTAGGGAGCCAGTGTATATATTGGCAAGCCATTGCAGCAACACACATCTCGAGGGTTGGTCCCCGCAATTCCAAGTTGCAGTATTACGCTGCCTGGGCTACACTCAGGGTGCGATCTACGCTTTGGAAGAGCCCGTTGCCATCTGCCTGCCTGCCTGTCGGCCGGCCACTGCCGTCCATCCGTCCGTCGTCGCCGCCATTCGCCGCCGTTCGCCGTCTGCCAGCCGTCGCCGCCACCCGGTGCTGTTGTTGCTCCTCCATCTGTCAGCGGCCGCCCAGTACTCGCCGCCTGGCGGTGCTCGCCGCCGCCGCCGCTGCCGCTGCCCATTGCTCGGCGTCCGGTGTTCGCCGCCGTCGCCCGGTGCTCGGTGCTCGCCGCCTCCCGATGCTCGCCGCCGCCCAGAGCTCTATGCCGCCTGCTGCTCGCTGCCAGCCGGAGCTCTCCGCCACTTGGTGTTCGCCGCCGCCTGATGCTCGCCACCTCCCGGTGCTCGCCACTGCCCGGTGCGCGCTGCCACCCGCTGTTGCCCGCCTTTGGCCCCTGTTTTAATTCCCACTTCGGTGACTCCTGGGGTCGTTGAGGGCCTCCTGTGGGCTTAACCTGTCTACTCCAGCTTCCCATCTCACAGTCTCCACCCATTCTATCTCCTCATCCCTTTAACCCCATCTGTATGTTGCTAGTGCTCCTGCTTCTGCTGCTGCCTCCCCCCCACCCACGGTTATCGTCCAACTTTCCCCCCCTCCCCACCTGCCCCACTACAACTACTCCTGCTTCCCCTGCCCAAGTCACCACCTGCTGCACAACAGTGCCACCACTGAGCACCCCACCTCCATTCCTAGTGCCGCCACCTGACAAGTGGGCCAGCTTCCCACCACCTCCACATCCATTCGGTTACTCACCTCTCCTCTCACACACACGCGCCAAGAAACATCCCAAGCGCCCAAGTGGCCACCTCACCTCCACCACCTACTCCAAAACACCACTGCCCGCTCCTCTTCCCTCTGATCCCACCATGGATACCACTCCTACTCCCGCCTCCCCAGCCCCTGCCCTGTATACCTTCGTCCTTACCAACCCCAATCCAAAATTCCTAGATGCCCACACACTCACTCTTGAAATCTGCAAATACATCCCTCGTGGCCCCATTACCCAACTTATCCCTCACAAAGACTGTCCTCATTAAATCCTTCTCTCCCTCTTTCCATACCAATCTCCTCCAGCACCTTCCCTACATCACCTTTGGCCCCCATGTGTCCCTTACCCCTTTCCTTACGTCCTCCTCTCCTCATCAGCCCCAACCCCCTTGTTGTACACCAACCTTCACCACCATGATCACAAAACTCAAGCCTGTGATCACACAGGCAGAGGTGGTTGACGGATTTGAACCCACCGACTCCTGGAAATCTGCTCGGCCCGCCGTATTTACAACTCCTCTGGCCCTACCTTCCTTATGCATCTCTTTACTGAGTGAGCCTCGTCCATCGATCACCTCCTCACACAGTGAGCCCTGATTTTCAACTGCCGCTACACTGTTAACCTGTCCCATTCCCCTCCTCATTCCTACTGCTGCCAGTGCTTCTTCTGTAGAATGACCACATCACCCCAAACTGTGAGAACCCCCCACCTGCCCCCATTGTAAAACCTCCACTTCCTTAAACAGTGTCCTAACCTCGCCTCTCCCCTTCCTGCAACATCTGCAATGAACCCCACCCCACCTTCTCCTCCAAATACAAAGCAAAACCCCCTCCCACCAACCCTGAGCTTACTGTCCCTGTTCGCCCTATAGACTAGCCCACCCACCCCACAATTCCTGCCTCCCTCTCCCTAAGCCTGAAGACACCATCAAGTTTCTGACCATCATCCTGCTGGACATCCACCCCTTCCAATGCCCCCACACTCTCCAGCAGCTTTCCCTTGCCACCTCCTCTGTCTTCCATCTGAATACCTATGCCACCTACCTCCATAACCAGGCAAACTACCTTCACCCACACAGACACCCTCATTTAAGTCCCTCTCTCCTCTCCCTGCTTCCTTCCCCCCTCCCACCTCCTGGCACATCAACAGTATCATCTCCTCTACCTCAACATTTGCTCCCTTCATGCCAACAAATACCTCTTCATGCATACCCTATCTCAGCACCAGCTCGACTCCTTCATTCTTAATGAAACCTTCCTCCAACCTCACAATGTTGTCCGCACCTCTGTCTATCTCCGTCACTGCACCGACAGTCCCATTCCCCTTGCCTGAGGTGGTGTCGCTATTGGCCACCTCCAGCATCTCCCTGTCTGGCCACAACCCCTGCTCAATGACCTGACTGAACACATTCTCCTCAGCATCGTTTTTCCCTCCCCACCATCACCTGTGCCACCATCTACATCCGTCCTGCAGCTCCCCTCCCCTACGACTTCATTTCCCATGTTGATCATACCTTCTCCAACTATGTTATTGCCGCCAAACTCAACATCCTCAACTGTGCCCTGCCACGCTTCGGGACTGGAATCAGTACCTCACCACCCTCCATGGCGATGTTGTTCCTCTCCCACAACACACCTGTCCTGAAAGTAGCTCCACCTCAGATGTTATCCTTGCTTCCCCTAACCTACTTGGTCGTATCGCCACAGATATCCTCAATCCCATTGGTAGTGACCTGTCCTCACTGTCTCCTCTGCCTGTGCCCCCCCCCCCCCTTACAGCCTCCTGCCCAGCTGTCCCTCTGAAGTCCATCCACGACTACCACTGAGCTAACTGTGATGCCTACTGGGAATCCATTGTCTCACAGGTCGACAACCACGCCCTCACCTTTCACAATCCTGCTGACATCACCTATGCCTCTTCCTTCCTTCAGAAGACCATCACTACGCTGTGGAGGCCTATATTCCTACTGAACTCATCCACCCTCACCGCCCTATCCCTCCTCCACAGGCTGTCCTTCTTTGTGTATCCCGCAAGCTCTACCACTCCTTCCTCCACATCCGTGACTGGGATACACAATTACGTTGACACATCTGGAACCTCCTTACAGCAAAGAAACGCTGGGGCTGGTGCCAGACATGCACATGCCTGAACTCCTCCAAGTACTGATCAGTCTTCCACCACCTTACTGGTAGCTCTCCCACCCCACATTACCCTATTCTCCATGACAATTGCGCCTTCCATGACAACCTCAGTAAGGCTAGCCATTTTACTTCCCACCTATCTGAGGTCCTTCTATTCCTGATGATTCCCATGTTGATTACTCCCTCTTCCCCACCATCCTTGACCATACTGATACCTCTCTCCCTCCACTCGCCCCTAGTTTCCAGTACTTGGATCAGTTACCTCCCTCAGACATCAACATTCCCATCACCACACACGACATCACACTCATCCTCTGCTCCAGACACAACACCGCCCCTGGTCACGATGGTGTCACCTACTGCCACCTCAAGGAATCCCACTATCCTTCCTGGCTGCACTTGCTACCCTGAACAATGTCCTCCTCCACTGGCTTTTACCCTGACCTGCAGAAGACTTCTCGTGGCCTGCTGCTCCCTCTGACAGCTGTTCCTATCATCTCTTCTTCCTCACCTCCGTGTTCCGTAAGGTCTTTGATTTCACCCTCTCCTGCTGTATTCATCGTCACGTTCACCTTAACCAGCACCACCTCCTTCCCCTTACCCAGATGTGGCTTCCGGCCCTCCTTCTCAGCCAATTACCAGCTCCTTAACCTTACCAATCTTCTTTTCCTCCAACTTAACTCCCGTCGCTTTGCTGTCTTTGTTTCACTCGACCTTCAGAACACCTACGACCATGTCTGGCATCCCAGACTCCTCTTCAAACTCCAGACCTATGCTCTCCCTATCAATTTCGTCCATCTCGTTCCTTCCTTCCTCTTCCATTGTCCCTCCTATGTCACAATTCCAGCTCCTATACCTTCCATCCCTCCACCAGTGTGCCCCAAGGGCCCATTCTTTCCCCTTTCCTCTGTCTCCTGTATACTGCTGATATGCCCAAACCTCTCCTGCCTGTCCATCTCCTCCAATTTGCTGATGCCACGCCTTCCTGGCCCTACATCCTACCCTTCAACGGTCCTAGCGTACCCTCCAAACCCACCTAGATGAGTTCACCACTTCATGCAACCAGTGGTTCCTTCGTATCAACCCTCCAAGACCCAGGCAATCATCATATGCTGCACCACCCACTCCTTCTGTCTAACCTCACTCCTACCCTCAAATACCTTAGCCTCACCCTTGACTGCCACCTCACATGAACTCCCCATTTCCTTACGATCCAACACAAAGCCCACAGCAGACTCTGCCTCCTGAAACTCCTGTCTGGTCGGACATTGGGATTGCATCCTTCCACTATCCTTCACACTTACATATCCTTGATCCACCCCATACTTTATTATACCAATGTCGCTTGGATTTTCACCCCTCCCAGATTCTACAAAGCCCTCCAAATCCTAGAATGCCATGCACTCTACCTTGCCTTCTGCATCCACCATCTGTCCCCTATAAGCATCCTCTACGACCTTGTCCCCTTTACCCACCTTCTTTTCCTTGAACACATCCAAACCCTGTATATCGTCCACTGACTCGATCCCCCCACCCCCTGGTGTCCTTTTTCTCTACTCCCAGCCCATTGCTATGCCTTTACAATTGTGTCCCGCCCTCTCTCCATCTCCACATTCTTCGCTTCTTTTCTCAAAGCAACTTCCAGGACCTATCCCCTTCCCCCAGATAATGAGCTTCGACCTGACATCCACCCCTCCTGCCTATTCTAACCCCATCTTCCTCTTCCCCCTATTCCTCACAGCACCCTCTCCCCTCCCCTTCTCTTCCCCTGAGCGGTTTTCTCCCTCCTACAGCCTCTCCCTCTCTTGCACCCCCCTTCTGTGTCACTGCACTCCTTCCTGCATTGTCTTCCCTCTTCATCTCCTGCCCCAACCATCTCCTGCCTCTTGGTGCGCCTTCTGCCCCCCTTTTTCTCTTCCAACCCCCCCCCCCAGTCCCAAGTCCCCCACTGCATCTTCCTCCCCTGTTTTTCCCTCCTTCCCGGCCTCCAGCCCCTTGGCAGGCCCCTCCCTGCAGTTTTTATTCCTCGAGAGTGTTCCGTCGTTTCCAGAGTTTTTTAAATGTCTCACTCTGTGTGATTTTTATACTGTGGCCGTCTTTTAACTTATTTTTGACTCTAGTGATTTTAATTGCGCAACAAATTGCCAGCTGTGTTCTTTTAACTTTATGTCGACTTTTTAACTATCCCCCCAATGCATGTCCCCATATCAATGTATATTTTAGTCCCATCATCTCCATTTACTGTATTTTTTATGTCCCCATTTTACCCCCATTTTCTGTAAGAGTTTCTTTTTCATGTATTTGTGTTAAAGCCATTTGGCTGAATAGTGATGGACTGTGCTGCTGCCAGCCCTCCCATGCCCATATAGGCAGCGGCATGAAATTACAATAAAGAAAAAAAAAACAGCAACATATTAGTCAGCACCTGAGGAAGACGAGTAGCTGTCTCGTCGAAATATTGTGCAGCTTCCACAACATTATCCAATCGGACTGCGGACCAAGGAAGCAACATAAGTAATGATTTTTTAAAAATCGGATGATTCTTTTTGATACACCTTGTATGTTATAGGATTTCTGTCCTATTCGACTAGCATAATGAGTGAGGGAAGATGAAGTATATTACTATGTGTGTGCTGTAATCTCTTACATCTTAATTTCATGGTGCCTCGTTGAGACACAAAATGATAGTAGTAGAACTGTCGATCTTCCTGATATGCTGATTCTCTGAATTTGCCAAACAGGGTTTCGCTAGAAAAAAGTTGCCTCTCCCCGAAGATTCCTATTTAAGCTGTCCAAGTACCTTTCTTACACTTTCGTATGAGTTATATCAGACATGCTACTATCCTCTTTGAGCCTCCTTTATGAGTGCACTGCAGTATGTGAGCATCTTTCGAATAAATTCTTTCATTTGTATTACCTAACACCAATTTTGGCTTTGCTCAGTATTGAAAGTGATACTGTAAGATATCTAAGCTCTGAAGCTATTATAAGCAGCTTCATTAGCACAAAGTGTAGTCGCAAGGCAGTTAGCCAATAAGACTATTTAAAACTTTCTTTTTAAGACTTGTTGTTTGGGAAAGTATTGTAATATTATTTAGGGATTAATTACATTAGAGATTAGGGATTAATTACGAAAAACTGTCCCCAGATAGCATCTACACAACAAGCTCAGCCTAATGGTCTGTGGATCCCTAATATGGCTCATTTTGGCTTGTAATATAACCTTACACCGAGATGACAAAAGTCATGGGATATCTCCTTATATCGTGACGAACCTCCTTTTGCCGGCATAGTGCAGCACCTCGATGTGGCAGGGACTCAAGAAGTTGTTGGAAGTCCCCTAAGGAAAAACTGAGCCATGCTGCCTCTATAGCCGTCTATAATTGCAAAGTGTTTCCGATGCAGGATTATGTGCACGATCTGACATCTCGATACGTTCCATAAATCTTCGATGGGATTCATGTTGGGCGTTCTGGGTAATCAAATCATTCACTCAAGTTGTCCAGAATGATCTTCAAACGAATCGCGAGCAATTGTGGTCCAGTGACATGTCAGGGAACATGTTGTACATGGATGGCTGCAAATACACTACTGGCCATTAAAATTGCTACATCAAGAGAAATGTAGATGATAAACGGGTATTCATTGGACAAATATATTATACTAGAACTGACATGTGATTAAATTTTCACGCAATTTGGGTGCATAGATCCTGAGAAATCAGTACCCAGAACAACCACCTCTGGCCGTAATAACGGCCTTGATACGCCTGGGCATTGAGTCAAACAGAGCTTGGATGGCGTGTACAGGTACAGCTGCCCATGCAGCTTCAACACGATACCACAGTTCATCAAGAGTAGTGACTGGCGTATTGTGACGAGCCATTTGCTCGGCCACTACTGACCAGACGTTCTCAATTGGTGAGAGATCTGGAGAATGTGCTGGTCAGGGCAGCAGTCGAACATTTTCTATATCCAGAAAGGCCCGTACAGGACCTGCAACATGCGGTCGTGCACTATCCTGCTGGAATGTAGCGTTTCGCAGGGATCGAATGAAGGGTAGAGCCACGGGTCGTAACACATCTGAAATGTAACGTCCACTGTTCAAAATGCCGTCAATGCGAACAAGAGGTGACCGAGACGTGTAACCAATGGCACCCCATACCACCCCCCTCACGCCAGGTGATACGCCAGTATGGCGATGACGAATACACGCTTCCAATGTGCGTTTACCGCGATGTCGCCAAACACGGATGCGACCATCATGATGCTCTAAACAGGACCTGGATTCACCCGAAAAAATGACGTTTTGCCATTCGTGCACCCAGGTTCGTCATTGAGTACACCATCGCAGGTTCTCTTGTCTGTGATGCAGCCATGGCCTCCGAGCTGATAGTTCATGCTGATGCAAACGTCGTCAAACTGTTTGTGCAGACGGTTGTTGTCTTGCAAACGTCTCCATCTGTTGACTCAGGGATCGAGACGTGGCTGCACGATCCGTTACTGCCATGCAGATAAGATGCCTGTCATCTCGACTGCTAGTGATACGAGGCCGTTGGGATCCAGCACGACGTTCCGTATTACTATCCGGAACCCACTAATTCCATACTCTGCTAACAGTTATGGATCTCGACCAACGCGAGCAGCAATGTCGCGATACGATAAACCGCAATCGCGATAAGCTACAAACTGATCTTTATCAAAGTCGGAAACGTGATGGTACGCATTTCTCCTCCTTACACGAGGCATCACAGCAATGTTTCACCAGGCAAAGCCGGTCAACTGCTGCTTGTGTATGAGAAATCGGTTGGAAACTTTCCTCATGTCAGGACGTTGTAGGTGTCGCCACCGGCGCCAGCCTTGTGTGCATGCTTTGAAAAGCTAATCATTTGCGTATCATAGCATCTTGTTCCTGTCGGTTAAATTTCGCGTCTGTAACACGTCATCTTCGTGGTGTAGCAATTTTAATGGCCAGTAGCGTAGTCTCCAAGTACCCGAACATAAGCGTTTCCAGTTAGTTATCGGTTCAGTTGGAACAGAGGACCCAGTCCATTCCATGTACACACAGCCCACACCATTAGGGACCTACCACGAGCTTGCACAATGCCTTGTTCGTATAGCTTGGGTCCGTTGTTTCGTGCGGTCTGGGCGACACTCGAATCCACGCTCAGCTCTTACCAGCTGAAATCGAGGCTCATCTGACTAGGCCACAGTTTCCCAGTCGTGAAGGGTCCCATCGATATGGTCACAAGCCCAGTAGTGACGCTGCACGCGATATCGTGCTGTTAGAAAAAGGCTCTCGCGTCGATCCTCTGTTGCCATAGCCCATTAACTTCAAATTTATCCTCAATGTTCTAAGGGACAAATTGTCGTACGACCCACATTGCTTTCTGCGGTTATTTCACGCTGCGTTGCATCGGTCACTGTGTTGTCTGTGGTGAGGGGTAATGCCTGAAATTTGGTATTGCCGACACATTCTTGGCGCTGTGGATCGCGGAATATTGAATTCCTAACGGTTTCCGAAATGGAATGCCCCTTGTGTCTAGCTTCAAATGCCATTCCGCGTTCAAAATCTGTGTGACCGTAATTACGTCGCATACCGTTTCACGTGAATCACCTGAGAACGAATGACAGCTCCGCCAATGCACTGCTTTTTTATACATCAATATGCCTTATCAGTATAATCATTATATACATCTACGTCCATACCGTGCATCATTGTTACGTGCGTATATCTCATTGCACCAGTTTTTACGGCTTCTCCCTGTTCCACCCACGTAGAGAGCACGGGAAGAATGACTTTAAAAGCCTCTGTGCTCGCCGGAACTAGTCTTATCTACGATATTTTGAATTTCGATGCAAAGTTCCTTTGTATATTGTAATATCCACGCATACATTTATTCAGAAAATACATCATTGTGTATGGAATCTGAGTGAACATTCCAGTGATATTAATAAAAAAGGACTTCATCGTTACTAAAATAATAAATAATTATTGTCAGTGACATAATATAATATTCTATGAAAACCTGTATCTCAGACAATACCTACGGAAAAAGATAATGAAAATTTCCACCTTTTGTTATCTATAATTCTTCTAGAATTCTATTACCTGTTCGAGCTGTTGTACTGATAGGACGTGATTGACGTCTTGTAGCACTGAGGTCAGTAAAAACTGTATTATGTTGTTAAATAATATTTGAAAATAGAGTTTCTGTGTCACGGAAATCAAGATGTGTGTTTAAAATTTTATTTTTGTATGATTCTTGTCCTACATAAATGTTAAGTTTTTTTGTTCAGCAACAATGGAGCGCAGCAATTAGCGGCTGTTGATCTACAGCGCGGTTTATTGGTACAATGCTGAATAGTGAGTAACTAACATTGAAAATCACTTTTAAATGTTAATGGATGTAGTAAAGGTGCCGAAAAGATTTAATATATATTATCTGTTAATAGTAAAACAATGCCTGAACCAGAATCGATAAGTGATTGTCATACGTTAGCCACCATCTTAGTGAAATATTGCAGCGGCAGTTTTAAATTGAATTTTTAAACAGACATAAATCTTGATGGTCAGTTATAGCGATAATAATTGTGTATTGGTGGCCCAGAACCCACTCAGAGGAAACAAATTCCACTTAGATTGTGAATCATCTTAAAATACAGTGCAAACAGCATCCTACACGATAAAAAATTGTTCTCTGGTAATGATTATGAAGCCTAATTATTTCGTAAGAACTTTCATGAAATACTTTTGACAGAAAAGATAACGTTAGCGTTGTGTGCTTGTGGTACTGTGTGTAAATACTGTTCATTCTGCTTAAGGAAAAGTGTTGCCACCTTGAATAACAGTAGCGGTAAATTGTATGAGATCACTCTTGTGCATGAACTTTGTGCTGTTTACGCTGCTTGACAGACAAAATTGTTACACCTTCCCAGATGGAGATTTCTTTAACAGAATAACTATCTTTAGCCGGGAGAGGCAGCGGTTAAGTGAAACCTCATGTTACGCTAATAATAAGTAACTGGTTTAGTTGTACTCCTGCCCACGATTTGTAAAATACCGCAATCTAGCTGCCCGCCATAATATGCATGTATGTCCAAAGGAAAAGGCACTGCGGCAACTCCAGCCGTTATGAAATACCTTAAATATATTCGCATTGTGGACAACCGTCACCAATAGAATGGAATAACGACAGTGAAATTTTGCACCGGACCGCGGACTCTAACCTGGATTTCCCTCTTAATCACGGTTGCCTTACCATTTGTCTATCCGTCCACGAATCACAATCAGACCCAAACTTCCATATGTCGTCAACCAGGCGTGTACAACCTGTACTCGTATATCCATTATGGACCTTCCAGTGCAGGTGAGACATTTTACTTGAAAGTCTCTTGCCCGGGGTCGGCGGATAAATACGATATTACAGTGCATGTGTTATTCTGAATTGCGATCTAAAGTTCCTTTGGACATGCATGATGCATGTATTGTCCGTGTTCCCAGCTGCCAATAAATTAAATATAGTCTAATCTTGTCTAATCTTGTCCTAGCGATACTTACGGGAGGGATACAAACGCGGTTGTTTATTCGCAGATGCTTCATTTAAAACTGTGAGTAGGCATTGTCGGGATACTTTGTTCTGTCTTCAAGCACATGGAAGTTCAGTTTCTTCAGTATCTCTGTGACATTTTCCCACAGGCCAAACAAACCTGTGACTATTCGCGGCGTTCTTCTCTGTGAATATTCAATATCCTCTGTTAATCCTGTTTGGTATGCGTCCCATGGTTTTGAACAATGTTCTTGGAGGGCCAAGCGATTAATTTACAAGCAGTCTTCTTTTGTGGACTTGTCGCATTTTCCTAGTATTCTACCAATAAACCGAAGTCTGAAAACTGTCTTACTTATGAATGAACCAACATGATCTTTCCATTTCACATGCCTACATATTTTGACAGCTATGTATAAGTTGTCCGATTCCAGCTCTGACTCGTGTGTTAGTCATACGATAGCACATTTTTTAGTTTTTGTGAAGCACACAGTTTTCCATTTTCCATTGCTGAACATTTAAAGCAAGATGGCAGTCTTCGAGCCACCTTGAAATCTTATCACTGTCTGACTGAATATTTGTGCAGCTTTTTTCAGAGTGTACTTCATTATAGGTTACTGCATTATCTGCGGAACATCTGAGCTCACTCTTAATGTTTTGTGCAAGGTCATGAACATACAACATGAACAGCAAGAGTCCCAACACACTCCCCTGGGACACACCCAAAATTACTTCTGAAGTTGCCGATGACTATCCATCCAATATAACTTGCTGCGTCGTCCCGACCAAAAAATCCTCAATGCACTCACAAATTTCGCTTGATATGCCATACGATGGCACTTTCGATAATTAGCATCTAGGATTAAGTAGCATCAGAGATTAAGCTATTTCTGAGTTTTTCACCTAACATGTAACGCTATTGAACACAATACATTCACACATCAAGTTCTATCTAGCAAAATAATAATAATAATAATAATAATAATAAATTTCTTGAAGGATGTCAGCTGCTATGAGATATTTTCGGCAATAACAGTAGTAACACCTCACGGACTTAACAGGTTGTGGGATTTCAATTGTAGCGCTCATGCTGAAAGACTGCTGCCGGTGTAAGATCTACAGTATTGTTGCCCCACTAGTACACTTGCTTGCTTCCTGACCTGTTGTACTCTCTGATGTCATTTCCTGCACTCGTTCTTGGTTTAACCTAGATCGGGCATTAATTTCCGGATAGCAATTGCACTTATATACGCTACGTAAGAGAGAAAAGACGCATCCAAAAGGTGAGGAGGAAACGCAATGCCACTTCTCGGGTTGATATGATGTGTTATGTTATTTATGTGCTTACAAAACAGAGAAAGATTTCCAAAGAACCTGTGAGAATGAGCCCACTTACCAGTATGACATTACTGTTGCAGGGCCATCGCTGGTCGATCCCGGGACTGCAGTTGGCCGAGTTGAAGCCGGGACCCACAGCGCCGTATTTCGTCAGGAGGCCGATCAAGTTCAATAGCGTCAAGGGGCAGTGCAGAGTGATACGGTGGTATTCGGAAGCATTGCTTTATTCACATAATTTACAGAACTACGACGGGTGCTACAGTCCCTGGTCTTCGTCGGCCTAGGCCCCGTTTGGCGTGCTCTGTCCGACCATAGGACGAAGGTGATAGTACAAGTCACCCGTGGCCCACAGAGCAACAAGATAATGACAGTGAGCATTTCAGCCACAGGGTGTGCCGTTTTTCTGTTTTTCTTGAGTATAGCTTTGTGGAGAGTGTGGAAACGTGAACGAGTAAGGAGGTGCCAACACATCAGTTGCCTACGGCAAGGGTAACCAGTGTAAACAGTGTATAGGGGTAGTGTTAATGTCTTTATGTTCTCATTAATTTTTGTCTGTAGAATGTAAGTTTTGTGAATAAGGTATGTTTACGCAGGCACAGGCCACGTCTGCTATATTTCGATTCGGGACGAATCCTGTTGAAAGGAGGGAGGTGTACTGTGCTAGTGTTAGTCTTAGTCGTAGAAAAGGGGAATTTTGCTAAAATTCAGTAAAGGCGCTGTTGGGCGATGAAGCCTGGGACCTTTGGCAGTGTGTAGTAATAGTCGGCAGCCAGTGTGCCAGGCAGAGTGAACAGGGCGCGGAGCTGCGACGGCGCTATTGCTCGCACGATGTGTTTGGTGTGAAGCAACAGCGATGCAGGGAACTGCAGCGGTGCTTGAAGTGATTGGCGTGGGCACTAGACCAGAGCCACGAGGGCGATGTGTAAATGGCTGACGTATGGGAATTTACCCCTGCCATAGTTTCTGTCTCTCTCTGACACTACGTCAGAAGCGAGGGGAAAAGCAGTATAAATAGTCAGGCACTTTTAGCTTGAGAGATGTGTGTCAGGTCAGTCGAGAGTCGCGTCGGACCTGGGCTAGTCTACGCTTACAGGGGCCAGTTTGGCAGCGATGTTGTAAATATTCTATGTAAACGTGTACTTTATTTCTATGTACTTGTTCGGGCTGTATTCCGCCTCCGGAGCCACAACACAGGGGCGGGACGGGACGGCAGCCGGGCACTTGGAGATTGCACGGTCTGCCTGAAGGAGGACAGTGACACAGCGGTCTGCAGAGGGTCCACGTTCGCTTCCCACCTGGCATACTGGGGACTGGGGTCCGAGTGAGGCATACAGTGGGCCGGTGGGGGGGGGGGGGGGGGGGGAGAGGCGTGGCAGCACTGCAGCAGCGCCAGAGACGGCGTCAGGTGTTGCCATACAGCAGCCAGCACCACTAGCGGCAAGTTGCGGCACGGCGTCCAGGAGGGTGCGGGTTCGAGTCTGGTCCTGTCCTGGGAGCAGCCAATAACAACCCTTTCGACAAGCTAAAATCCGCTCTGCCGAAGTTATCTATACTTACGGGAACCCTATAATCTCCTTCCACGTAACTTGCGTGAGCTAAACTCCTCCGCACAAAACAGTGTGCATTATCTAGCTCCTCATTACTCGAGAGTGGCTCCACCATGTAAAACGTCTCCTTTGGTAAGTCCGTATTTATCTAAACCCAGACTACCTTCCCTGTACCTGCTGGTGTGTTATCCTGCTTATCGACCTTTAATGAATCCGTTCGCAGTTTAGTTGGCGTCACCTTCGCGTTAAGTGCGCCTTGCAACATTCGTCCATTTACAACCGTTTCCGCCATTCAGAACATTGTTCCACTGAGTTCCACTGTTTGCTGCCAAAGATCTATTCTTGCACGATGTTTGTCAAGGAAGTCCAGTCCGAGAATCACCGAGTACCCCTCACCCACACATGGTAACACCTCTACCTGCTCACTAAACTTAGTTCCTGCGATCACAAATTGAAGTACCGTCATACACAATTACTCCACTTTATTATCCCCCAAACCACGTAACCTACAACGTGGTGGCTCAAGCCTTCTCCTGCTAACCAGGTCTAGACTAATAACAGTCACACGTATCCCCGTGTCAACCAGAAACCTCTGTTCCCTTCCGTTCACCAAGCCTAATAAGCAGCATTCCGTCTGTGCACCTACAACCGTATTACCTAATTTCACTGGGACCACCCTCCGACGGTTGCAGTAGTCCCGTCCTTGTTTAACTGCTGCTGTCGCCGAGGTTCTCCCCTACTTTTACTCCTGGAGATCACTGCCCAGGACCCATTTTCCCTCATGATTAACACCACAACTGACACTGACGCTGCCTCCTAATATGCCCTACCTGGCCACAACCAAAACACCTAATTTCCGCTGCCAGAACTTTATGCTCCACCCTTTGCTTTGCCGCATAATCTACCTCCTCTAGGTATGTGGCAATCCTTAGAGCCGCTGCAAGATCACTGGGATTCTCCATTCTCACCCAACATGATATCTCCGGCGGTACTCCCCGCAAAAACACAGCTAACGCCCTGTTCTTGGCCTCTTGTAACAGCACTCTATTAGTCTCCCCATTCTGTGACAGTACGAACGTTTGTGCATTGAGTTTTCTAATCCTGTCTGAGAAAACCTCCACAGTCTCGTTTCTTCTCATGACTAACGCACTCAATTTCTTCCGAAAAAACCTGGTACTGTTCTGTTTTTGGTACCTCTGGCGTAACCCAGCCTCAAGCTCTGCAAACGTCCCCGCATTGTTCAACGTTTCGTGGTACAATACGTACGACTTGGCATCCCCTATCAGGCGTAACTTCGCCACTCTCAACATTACAACATCCGACCACCCATTGGCCTCAGCCATTGTGATAATGTCGTTAAGGAATACCGACACATCCTCCGCTGTTTTACCTGAAAAGGCGTTAATCAATGCCGCGATTTCCCGGTCAAACGGTCTATGACACTCCCCGACCTGCAATTTACTTTCATACAATGTCCCTTCCCCTACTGGCAATACCTCAAATCTCGCCGCTAATTCTTCATATTTTTCTTTGTCCCTTATCCTTGCCTCCGTCAATACCCGAATTTGCTCAGTCAGAGCGGCTACAGCTTCAGATGTAGTCACTGCTGCAGCCTCCGCTGCTTGCCGTGTTTCCACCATTCTTGCATATAACTGTACTGTTAGTATTAATTCCACTCTGCTATTCCTAAAACTTAGCTCTTGCGGCGATTCATCACCCATCTACATTCTGAACAACTGCGCATCAAATGTCTAAATCTATTACAAATAAAACAACTCTTTGGCACCCACTTTGTACACGGTAATCCATGACCTGACAGCTTACAAAAATTACATCGCTTGGGCGGTATGTCGTCATCTCCCCCATTTCCCCTGAATTCCGAGAAATATACAGGCTCCTCTGGCCTTACAAAAGACACCTTCAAAAAGTCCATCCTAATTGACACTTAACTCCTTAAAACTCAAAAGAATGACATTTAACAATAAATCAAACTTCACTCATCCGTCCCCATCGTGCTTGTGCGCAGGTGAGTGCTGCTTTCCTCCCTATACTGATATGGACGAACACTTCCCAAACGACAAGGTGTAACAAGAAGTATATGACCACCCATCACAAACGCAACCAAACACCTCAAGTACCCCTGTACACAGGCATACCTCAATGCTACTTGCTCGACATAAGATGTGGGAGTGGAAATCCAGTACAAGCGTTGTAACCGACATCACTTCTGACACCACTGTCGTGGGGTGTCGGCAGTCGAACCCGGGACTCCGGATGGCCGAGATAAAGCCGGGACCCACCGCGCCGTATTTCGTCAGGAGGCTGAGCAAGTTCAATAGCGTCAAGGGGCAGGGCAGAGTGATACAGCGGTATTAGGAAGCATTGCTTTATTCACATTATTTACAGAACTATGATGGGTGCAGCATAGTATCGGCGTGCCGCCCACAGCGTTGTCCCACGAGTCCAGCCGGCCAGCAACTCCTGGTATGCCGACACCGCTGCTTCGTCAAGGCCGCTCAGCTGGAAGGCGGCCGCGCTCTGCCTGGTCGCCGCTCGCTCAGGCGTCGCGTCTTGCATCGTGTGGGTGCCCGTGAGTCCACAGACTGCTACAGTCCCTGGTCCTCACCGCCCTCTGCCCCATTTGGCCTGCTGTGTCTGACCATGGGACGAAGGTGGATATACGGGTCACCCATGGCCCTCGGCCGCTGCTGCTCCCAGGACAAGACCGGACTGAAACTTGCGTCCTCCAGGACGCCGTGTCGCAACTTGCTGCTAGTGGTGCTGGCCGGATGGCAACACCCGCCGCCGCCACTGGCATTGCTGCAGTGCTGCCGTGCCCCCACAGCGTACGCCTCGCTTGGAGCCCGCTACGCCAGGTGCGAAGTGAATGTGGCCAGTTCTGGACCCGCAGCAGACCGCTGTCACTGCCCTCCTTCAGGTAGACTATGCAATCTCCAAGTACCCAGCTGCTGTTCCGTCCCGCCCCGGTGTTGTGCCCCCAGAGGTGGAATACAGCCCGAACAAGTACATAGAAATAAAGTACAGGTTTACATAAAATATTTACAACATCACTGCCGGACTGGCCCCTATAAGCGTAGACCAGCCCAGGTCCGACCTGACTCTCGACTGACCTGACACACACCTCTCAAGCTAAAAGTGCCTAACGATTTATACTGATTTTCCCCTCGCTTCTGACGTAGTGTCAGAGAGAGACAGAAACTATGGCAGAGGTAAATTCCCATATGTCAGCCATTTACACATCGCCCTCCTGACTCTGGTCTAGTGCCCACGCCTCATACATCCCAATCACTTCAAGCAACACTGCCTCGCTGTTGCTTCACACCAAACACATCGTGCGAGCAATAACGCTATCGCAGCTCCACGCCCTGTTTACTCTGCCTGGCCTACGCCCCAGGCTTCATCGCCCAACTGCGCCTTCACTGAATTTTAACAAAATTCTCCTTTTCGACGACTAAGACTAACACTAGCGCAGCATTAAACCTCCTCTAACCTGGAATGAACCTCTAGATGGGTTTTTGCCAAACACACTGACTCAGCATCTGAAAGCATTTTTTTCTGGTGTCATATTGTATTCAAGTTCACTGGCAAGCCATATCGAGGTCACTGAGGAGAGAGGGAGGGGAGGGGAGAATAGGAGAGTGGAAGGGAGTTGGCGAATAGAAGTCGAGCTCCCTCCCCCATGTTGCTTTCATCAAACAGGGATCATTTGATGCGTGTATAGGATAGTGAAAGGATCGTCATGAAGCACTGGCAGCAGAGATCGATCACAAAGCACAAGGAGGTTGGAATTTAGTATTTAACCATCAATTAATTGTAACAGTGTTAATAATCATTTATAAATATATTCGTTTCACACTTATGTTCCGTTTTTTTTATATATTTTTTTAATTTTTTTTATTCCAGGAGCACCGCGCACTCTAGCAGAAGTGCTGGACAGGGAAACTGAAGTGTTCAGTTTTTCATTGTCTGTGTCACCACGGCAATATTCCACAGACGACCTTCCATATTTATCGCACCTGCTGTCGCGCCACCACAAGAGCTTCCTCAACATGTTGAGTCTCAGCTAAATCCCGCAAGAGTACCGTTTTTAAGAACGTATACAGTGTGACAGCTAATGGTTCAAAGCTCATGAATGTAGGCGTTGCACCTGACAGTGACTTGGAGTAGTTGTAAAAAGTTCAAAGTGTTGGTTTTAAACTGCAGTATTCATGGTGTGAGTGATAATATCTCTGCAGCATGGTGGAGTGTATAGCAGAAAATGACAATGGAATACAATTCGGCCCATACTTTTATTGACGTTCATATGTTTGGACATATGGTTTCAGTAGTTGATATGTATGGTAAAGCTGTGCTTCAATTAACTTAAGGTGACACGCGCATTTACAGAAAACGTTCAAGTATTCTGAATGTGTATGATCTATACAGTATGCTAGGAGTTGTGCAGGACAGACTTACACACTGGCGCTCGTATATTACAGCTGAATACTATGACTTTATAGAGTATTTGCATGTGAATAGTGAAAATATATTGCAATTAGAACAGTGTATAAACGCTTGTGTTCAACCAGTGGCAAACAGTGTAGGTGCTGAGCTATAACTATAAAATTTTTGAATGCCTACGTGTGGAATAGCAACTGTTGTTGTTGTTGTGGTCTTCAGCCCTGAGACTGGTTTGATGCAGCTCTCCATGCTACTCTATCCTGTGCAAGCTTCTTCATCTCCCAGTACCTACTGCAACCTACATCCTTCTGAATCTGCTTAGTGTATTCATCTCTTGGTCTCCCCCTATGATTTTTACCCTCCACACTGCCCTCCAATACTAAATTGGTGATCCCTTGATGCCTCAGAATATGTCCTACCAACCGATCCCTTCTTCTGGTCAAGTTGTGCCACAAACTTCTCTTCTCCCCAATCCTATTCAATACTTCCTCATTAGTTATGTGATCTACCCATCTAATCTTCAGCATTCTTCTGTAGCACCACATTTCAAAAGCTTCTATTCTCTTCTTGTCCAAACTATTTACCGTCCATGTTTCACTTCCATACATGGCTACACTCCATACAAATACTTTCAGAAATAACTTCCTGACACTTAAATCTATACTCGATGTTAACAAATTTCTCTTCTTCAGAAACGCTTTCCTTGCCATTGCCAATCTACATTTTATATCCTCTCTACTTCGTCCATCATCAGTTATTTTGCTCCCCAAATAGCAAAACTCCTTTACTACTTTAAGTGTCTCATTTCCTAATCTAATACCCTCAGCATCACCCGACTTAACTCGACTACATTCCATTATCCTCGTTTTGCTTTTGTTGATGTTCATCTTATATCCTCCCTTCAAGACACCATCCATTCCGTTCAACTGCTCTTCCAAGTCCTTTGCTGTCTCTGACAGAATTACAATGTCATCGGCGAACCTCAAAGTTTTTATTTCTTCTCCATGGATTTTAATACCTACTCCAAATTTTTCTTTTGTTTCCTTTACTGCTTGCTCAATACACAGATTGAATAACATCGGGGAGAGGCTACAACCCTGTCTTACTCCCTTCCCAACCACTGCTTCCCTTTCATGTCCCTCAACTCTTATAACTGCCATCTGGTTTCTGTACAAGTTGTAAATAGCCTTTCGCTCCCTGTATTTTACCCCTGCCACCTTTAGAATTTGAAAGAGAGTATTCCAGTCAACATTGTCAAAAGCTTTCTCTAGGTCTACAAATGCTAGAAACGTAGGTTTGCCTTTCCTTAATCTTTCTTCTAAGATAAGTCGTAAGGTCAGTATTGTCTCACGTGTTCCAGTATTTCTACGGAATCCAAACTGATCTTCCCCGAGGTTGTCTTCTACTAGTTTTTCCATTCGTCTGTAAAGAATTCGTGTTAGTACTTTGCAGCTGTGGCTTATTAAACTGATTGTTCGGTAATTTTCACATCTGTCAACACCTGCTTTCTTTGGGATTGGAATTATTACATTCTTCTTGAAGTCTGAGGGTATTTCGCCTGTTTCATACATCTTGCTCACCAGATGGTAGAGTTTTGTCAGGACTGGCTCTCCCAAGGCCGTCAGTAGTTCCAATGGAATGTTGTCTACTCCGGGGGCCTTGTTTCGACTCAGGTCCTTCAGTGCTCTGTCAAACTCTTCACGCAGTATCGTATCTCCCATTTCATATTCATCTACATCCTCTTCCATTTCCATAATATTGTCCTCAAGTGCATCGCCCTTGTATAGACTCTCTATATACTCCTTCCACCTTTCTGCTTTCCCTTCTTTGCTTAGAACTGGGTTTACATCTGAGCTCTTGGTGTTCATACATGTGGTTCTCTTATCTCCAAAGGTCTCTTTAATTTTCCTGTAGGCAGTATCTATCTTACCCCTAGTGAGATAAGCCTCTACATCCTTACATTTGTCGTCTAGCCATCCCTGCTTAGCCATTTTGCACTTCCTGTCGATTTCATTTTTGAGACGTTTGTATTCCTTTTTGCCTGCTTCATTTACTGCATTTTTATATTTTCTCCTTTCATCAATTAAATTCAATATTTCTTCTGTTACCCAGGGATTTCTACTAACCCTCTTCTTTTTACCTACTTGATCGTCTGCTGCCTTCACTACTTCATCCCTAAGAGCTACCCATTCTTCTTCTATTGTATTTCTTTCCCCCATTCCTTTCAATTGTTCCCTTATGCTCTCCCTGAAACTCTGTACAACCTCTGGTTCTTTCAGTTTATCCAGGTCCCATCTCCTTAAATTCCCACCTTTTTGCAGTTTCTTCAGTTTTAATCTACAGGTCATAACCAATAGATTGTGGTCAGAGTCCACATCTGCCCCTGGAAATGTCTTACAATTTAAAACCTGGTTCCTAAATCTCTGTCTTACCATTATATAATCTATCTGATACCTTTTAGTATCTCCAGGGTTCTTCCATGTATACAACCTTCTATCATGATTCTTAAACCAACTGTTAGCTATGATTAAGTTGTGCTCTGTGCAAAATTCTATCAGGCGGCTTCCTCTTTCATTTCTTAGCCCCAATCCATATTCACCTACTACGTTTCCTTCTCTCCCTTTTCCTACACTCGAATTCCAGTCACCCATGACTATTAAATTTTCGTCTCCCTTCACTATCTGAATAATTTCTTTTATTTCATCATACATTTCTTCAATTTCTTCGTCATCTGCAGAGCTAGTTGGCATATAAACTTGTACTACTGTAGTAGGTGTGGGCTTCGTATCTATCTTGGCCACAATAATGCGTTCACTATGCTGTTTGTAGTATTTTCCTATTCATTATTAAACCTACTCCTGCATTACCCCTATTTGACTTTGTGTTTATAACCCTGTAGTCACCTGACCAAAAGTCTTGTTCCTCCTGCCACCGAACTTCACTAATTCCCACAATATCTAACTTTAACCTATCCATTTCCCTTTTTAAATTTTCTAACCTACCTGCCCGATTAAGGGATCTGACATTCCACGCTCCGATCCGTAGAACGCCAGTTTTCTTTCTCCTGATAACGACATCCTCTTGAGTAGTCCCCGCCCGGAGATCCGAATGGGGGACTATTTTACCTCCGGAATATTTTACCCAAGAGGACGCCATCATCATTTAATCATACAGTAAAGCTGCATGCCCTCGGGAAAAAATACGGCCGTAGTTTCCCCTTGCTTTCAGCCATTCGCAGTACCAGCACAGCAAGGCCGTTTTGGTTATTGTTACAAGGCCAGATCAGTCAATCATCCAGACTGTTGCCCTTGCAACTACTGAAAAGGCTGCTGCCCCTCTTCAGGAACCACACGTTTGTCTGGCCTCCAACAGATACCCCTCCGTTGTGGTTGTACCTACGGTACGGCTATCTGTATCGTTGAGGCACGCAAGCCTCCCCACCAACGGCAAGGTCCATGGTTCATGGGGGGGGGGGGGGGGGTAATAATAGCAACTAAAGACTTGAAAACGATTCAGGCTGAACTCAAAGCATAAACTGGAATTTTGTGTGATAGAAAGAATAATACGAAATAAATTATTCTTGTTGTTCCATTCTTTGAATCAAATGCGTATAAAACACACCGTAAGACATCACTACCAGTGAATAGCGCTAAGCGTTGACTGAGTAGTACAGCTATCCACCATGCAGCACTGCTGTTAGCACCCCATATTGTAAGGCAGGAAGCTCCACTGGACAAAGAAGACTCAAAGGGGCAGGGTCTAACTATAAACTCACCTGACACGTAAGGACTGCAGAGACAGCGATCCTACTTGTCCCTGCCACGTGCTTTAATGGAATTGGCCATAGCTGGTGGCACATGGCCGACAGATTCTTTTCTTTTTTGTGCTTATGTGTAAAAATTCATCTATTCTTGTTGAAAAGAATGCATATTGTGAAGAGTAATAATAATTACTTCATTCATAAGGACTGGGTTCTTTCATAAATAGAAATAGGGAAATAACTAATGGGTTTTATTGATAATAATTTTTCTTTTTTTTTTGTCCAGTTGAATATCATTGATCAGAACGGGAATCTAGTAGATTTTTGAGGGGAGGAAATTATAGTACATCCTCATATGAAGCAGCATCATGGGCATTACAAAAATATTATCTCTCAACGTCAAGAACTTAATTGTACTGTAGAAAGTTTATCTCTGATGCATATTCACCTGTCTGCGGAATTTTCATTCTTCTGTTGTTTTAAAATCGAAATGATGTGCAACTCATCTTGTTCTTCTTGTTAGGACTTCCAGATGACAAGGTTCTGTATTTTGTATTATCATTAATACTAACATACTTAAAAAGGCATATTTCTTTTAAAATATTGTGATCAGCACAATGTTCTACTAATTCAAAAACTTTTATATATTTTCAGCCTGTGAATTAGTTGGAAGTGATTGTTTTGGTAAAGCAGTTATTGATCAGCACTGTGTCGAAATTTCAATGTACATCATTCGAGCCTGCAGTTTAACTTGTTAACGAAGTCTGATCATTATTAATATTGTCATGCAAACTATTCCTTACATTGGAATCTAACATAAAACTCAGTCGCATGTCATCGAACCTCACTTTCTGACGACTTCTGTGCCCGATGATGTAGTTTCACACACATAACAGGTATTTTTTCAAGTCAGGATATTAGATGAAGTGGGAGAATTTTACTTCAACTCATTAATAATGAAGCTTACCGTTTCATGATTTTATTATTCTCTTGCTGTTATCAGAATTCATTTGACCTTGTTTTGTGAACATTTTACTTCTATTTCTTAAACATTTTAAAAATCCACATCGGTCACATCAAGGCGGCATTACACTGTGAAGCATAAATACAGCACATAAAGTCATCAAACACCACAGAACACAATAGCACAGGATATTTACTACGTTATTCAATCAATAGGACTGAAGCCTTGCAATGATGTCACTCGAGATAACAACTCCAGTTCAGTATGGCTACTCGATCATTTGTCAGGAATATTTATCCCACAAACGTTTTGCTTGAACAACCTTTAACAATAACGATGAGATAAAAATTCTTATTCAACATCGAGAAGAGTTAACACTTCAAAGCAACAGTTTTCTAAATATAGAAGAACGTTTGCGACTCTGAAGAAGGATGGAAGCGTTCTACCATCAGCAACATCGCGACTTACACGTAACGTATTCATCTTTCTTTTTCAATAAGTGAGATACGAACTACAGGTATAGAACTCGACTTCACAAGAAATGATGGATTTACATCGACACTCATTACGTATGTCTCCTCATCAACGTTTGGCCTGAAAACATTTTAAAAATGCAGGGAGGTTCGTAGATGGGTCGATAAATAGTCGCTTTATCACCTGCATCCCACTAAAATCGTTAATTGGCTTCTTTGACGATAGTAAATATGTCGTTATAAACTCTAGGCAGGAGTTGATTCTAGTTTGATATGCTGCGAATAATAATTCATAAATTCAAGGACGGCCAGAAGAGCAGAGTAAAATTACGTTGTATAATTTGGCGTGGAAAGTACCACATTTATCAGTATCAGACGAAGAGTGCCTAAATTTTTGCATGTGCTGCAGGTGCCCAGCTATCTTGAACTTGCCGTTCATGGGAACCTTGCAAGTATCCAATTCTCCCAGGAACATGAAAAGAATCATGGACGATTAAAGCATCTGTTCAACTAGAAACGGCTCGATTTATTATTCTAGCACTGCAAATAGACAGGATGCGGAGGGGCGGGTTAACAGTTGCGTTGCGTTGCGTACTTGTTTGACCACTGTCTCTCGTCGTACTGTGCACTACAAAAGTTCCACCTACCTCAGTACGGCATCTGATCACCAGCCCGTTTCTCTGCATACGTAGGTACTGTCCAGACGATGTTAAAAGCAGCATTGAAGAAAACCGCCGTCAATACTTAACGCTTGCAAAGTCCGCATAAACTCTGGTAGCAAGCTATCCTGTAATATCTTATAACGATTTTCGGGTGGAGGGCGATTGCTTCATCTCTTTAGAAAAATGGCAAAACTCTGCAACGAGATCTTTTATTTCTTTAGGTTCGAAACAAACACTGCCATCAGCCCGTATTTAATTAACGAATAATATCACTGTCATCAGCTTACAGTTCATACAACCCAGTACACACGCAAGGCAGCCAGAGATGTACTTAAGTCTGACCCGAATTATTGTGCGATCTACAATCATTACTCTGCTACAATATATGAGATTCACATTCGGTCCTTTTCAGTGGATTTCTAATAATGAAACTGCTTGCCAAATATTCCATAGACGAATATGAAACATGCCACGCGGAACTGTACAAAGGCTGAAAATTCACAAGCGTTTATGTTTCCAACAGATCACTTCACAAAGCTCAGATTTTCACAATCTGTCCGTAAATGTAACTGCTTTCATGGCAATACAATCCGGACGCGAGAAACCAGTAACTCCTTCATTTTACTCATAATGTAGATGGACACGTCCAACATGACCTGCACGTTCAATAGCTAGCCGGCGACTGACTCCTGCCGTTCCTTCCAGGGCGTATAACTATTTGCAATGCGCGGGAAATGCTTAATGCTGATTGGTTGTTCAAAACGACCAGCCAACAAAACAATCCACCGAGTTCATTCTCGCGCTAAAACTGTCTTATGCCAATCAACATTCACAGATGCATTTACGTCACTTCATCATGCAAATGTTAATAAAATGTTTAACAAAACCAAACGAAAAGAAAACTAATCTTGAAATGATGTTAGAAAATCATTACTCTGCAATGACATACGTCATTAGCAAGGTGGGTAAATTACGTTTTTCATTTCAACTTGTTTGCTTATCACTTTCCCATGATACAGTTATGTAATGTTTAACCTAAGATAATATTGAATTTTTTCCTATGTCCCACATACACACTCTCATTCATTCTCATTTACTCACACAACAACACATTAAATAAATACTGATCTTTTCTGAATTTTATATTACGAAAATGAAAAATAGTTAACGTTTTTAATTATGAAAATTCAAACAAATTGACCTAACATTTTGTGAACTTCAGTAATGATTCCAAATGATACTAAAAGACAAAATGTTATGAATCCTAACTGACTTTAATCTTACAAGTGTCGGTTTGGGGTGTTTTAGGTAATTTTCTCTAACTCTGAAAGTATGGCAGCTAGAAAGCTGAGATTTTACACATTCTTCTTTTTAATAACAAAGTGCAGTATATTGACTTTTAACTAAAGTGAATAACATTTAATATAGTTTATTTACATTCTTAGGCGCTTGATATTCTGTCTCTCGAATCGACACAGGTACCGGTTCCCATGGCTACGCTAGCGACAGGTGTGAATGAGTCACGCTAAGATACAAGCGGCTGTTTCTATCACTGCCAATAGCTCCAAAGGTACGAGCCGTACTGCAAAGTAGTGCAATAAATGCTATTGTGTATTGACTCACGACATTAGAAGGAGGAGAATCTGAGAAAGGATTCGAGTACATTTCACAACTGTAAACTAAATTCAGTGTACTTTACCTATCATAACTTACTGGTTGACTGGGACAAAAAAAAATCTCGGTCTGCTGTACGATATGTATGCAAGATTTTGCTCTTCGTACTATAAGAACGATGAATTTCATAGTATGCTTAGTCCTGAGAAGTTTAAAGAATTAGCACTCACAGTGGTGATTTCTCGCTCCTAGCGAAACGAGATGGTGAAATATGAAACTGTAGATGTGTTACTCACTTTGAATCATTGCAAAACTTCCTTCCATACACAGCAGCACGTTTGTTGCTACTACAAGATCGCCTCGTAATCTACTCACCTCTCAAAGGAATGGTCTAATATCTAGTCGAATATCTGAACAGTCACTGGGAGGTATAGACAGTGTGAATTAATCTATCATTTAATTAAGAATTCGTTGTGATATTGCACAAAACACAGATCATGCTAATAGGCAGAATATTCAATTGTTGATTCGACTCATAAATTTCATCAGTATTAGCCACCAACACTTGGCTCCTGGAAAAACCTAGTAACGATCCTATTGAACCTGAAGTCTATTGTCTATTCTGTTGTTTATATCTCTGCTATAGGTATATTAACGTTTGCACGTAACTCAGAGAGCTGTACAGTTTGCTTCATATAGGCATTCAAATCATCAGTATCATATGGGCCCGTAAGTACTACTATAACATTTCCACTTATTAGATACAGTTTATATTTGCTTCAGTGATGTTAAGTATGCTGTTATATGTTTTTAGACTGATCAATACAATACTCCATTCCCCGTTGCTTATATCTAGTGGGAGAAAGCAGTTTGCTCTTAATATCGATGAGCACGGTTTTAAAGTTCGAGTGTATGGCGTCACAACTAGTGCTCAACTGATGTAGTATTGTGCATATTGCTTGTTTATATGCATTAATCAAGAGAAACATTAAGCAGAAATGACTGGAGTGATATGAATTGGATCTCAATAATGTTGAAAATTGTGGAACACGTGGTTATTGTTGGTAAAATATTGGCAGAGTTCTTTAGGCAGTCTCAAACCACTGTGTGAGTCAAAGTAGTAGATGGTACTTCGGTTATTTTAAACACAAACAACCCAGTAAGCACCAGTCCGTCTAAATTGCACATTACTTGCATTTCCAGACCGCCTTCGGCGACGCATTGTGCATAAATACCCCATAATATCTCGGGACGTTTGAGTTTTCCGACGAATGTAAGCAGGTCTGGATTGATAAGTGGTCTGTCTGGTGATATAGTCAGGAGGCTTTCTTTTATGAACAGTCCAAGTCCTGTCTTGTATAGTTTTAAATACAGTCCTTTGCCGATAGCGATGGCCTCCATTGTCCTATTATGTCCTTTACCTTCCTATAGTTGCTCATCTGCCTTTTGTGCATTCTTTACTGTTTGAGCTATGGCAGCAGCTCTTTCAGTCAAAGAACAGACTGCTGATAGCCTTGCAAGCGTTGGACTCAGAAACGGAATGATCCTACCTGATGTCCTAGTTATTTATGGAACTGTAGGCATTGTAGCTCGACTCTTTCTTCCTTTCCGCGTCAATGCAATTCTAGCTACTGCCATTGCTGACTGAATGCATTTTTTTGTTTTTAAAAAACCATCTGGTTTCTTCTTTAGTATACAACAAGCTGCGGTCATGATTTGCTTGAAAATTTATTCAAGCACACGATTTAAGTTTGGCACGCATTGGTTTATGAACTACAAATGCTGCAGTATCTTTTCCTATGCCTGTGTCCTTTCTTTCACGCATTTACCTAGCTGTATCAACTAATATTCGATCTGCAACATGACAGTCTTTACTTAAAGCATGAGCAATATTATACGTCTTGCAGATGTCTTGTATATTAATTCTATTTTCACCACAAGCTAGACACTTTCTCGGGTTTGTTACAGGTCCTCAGCAGTTGTATCCAGGGATATGCAATTCATGTAGTAACAATGGTTTGAAGTTTATCTGCCCTGTTTATATACCAAGTAGTAAACATTCAACCAGCTGTTGTGGTTTGATGGGAGGCCTAGCCACTGCACTAAGGTCTTGTATCCTCGATTTGTTATATCACTATCTACAAGGAAAGTGTGGTTTAGAGCTTTTCTGTATGTCATCTACGGAAAAATTTCTGGTAATCTCATCACCATTGCTGTCCTGTAAGATGAAAGTTCTCAGGTGTCTGTGTTGCACTTTGTAAACTGTGAATAATTTTGCTGACCAGTTCAACAGATAAACCATCTCAACTGCAGTTTTGTATTTCGAAATGTGAACCACTTCACTCATATTGAATTTCTGCTTGCATGGACCCACCAACTTAATACGACTGTATTATCATGCATTATCATGCACATCAAAAGGCTTCGTCTTAGTCGTATGAAGTCTATTGCGATTATACTGCTCAGTTATTTGTGGGTGAATGTGTAGCCATTTGTATGACCCATGAATATTAAATCTCATCCACACACGGTTTTTTATAGTCCTGTTCAAACGTTCCTCAGTACTCACTTTCGTGTGGGAAATGTCGAGTAATGGTTTATTCCATATTGTATCATTACGAACTTGAAGTGGCTATCATAAAATTCACCTGCAGGGTCTGTTTGATGATTGTCAGGACATTGATTCTTCCCTGTCTGTAGCTATCTTTAAAAATACCTGCACAACTTCCTTCCCTGTCTTTGCCCTCACAGGCAGGGCCAAGGCGAATTTTTAATTTCTATCTACAACCACTAAAATATATCTGAAACCCTTATTCGATGGTGAATATTTGTTCATATCAACGACATCTGTGTGTTATGATCTAAACTTAACGTGATGATAAGTCTGTGGGAGAATGTTTTGTGTGCGGACATGTAAAGATGATGACAGACTGTCTCAAAAGTCACACAATGAACCATCTTTCTCAAAGCTCTGAAATTACTGATACAAGGCGCGTTTTTTAAGTAAAGTCCGTTTTGTTGTAGACACTAGTAGTCCGCGCTTATACCGTAACGAGCGCGTGCGCCGTGTACCGGCATGCCACAGGAAGAACTGTGCTCAGTTTCAGTTCTGTAGTTAACCTGTACGGTTCTGTTTTGTGCTTTCAAAATGTTTAACACTATCAACTTACCCGCGGCCTGTGAGGTTCGCTCAGTGATACGGTTTTTGTCAGCAAGGAACCTGTCTGCTGCAGAAATTCATCGACAGATTTGCGAAGGGCACGGTGATATTGTTATGAGTGAAAGTAAAGTGCGTAAGTGGATACGAGAATTCAAAGATTACAGACGATTTGGTGGCTTCAGTTGAAGCGAGCATTCGTCAGAACAGGCGTTTCAAAAAACAGATTTCTCAAACGAATTTCCTGATAAGTCGAGATCAGTGCTTTACAACATTGTTTCTGAACACCTAAAGTTTAGGAAACTGTGCTCCCGTTGAGTTCCGAAACTCCTAACAGAAGACCACAAATACCAAAGATTTGAGCATGCTATGAAGTATTTGACTCGTTATCACGAAGAAGGTGATGGCTTCTTGAGTCAGATCGTAACTGGAGACGAAACATGGGTTTCGCAAATCACGCCCGAATCGAAGCAACAGAGAATGGAATGAAGACACAAACACTCACCTGTAAAGGTGAAGGCCAAACAGACTCTGCCCCAGTGCAAAATCATGGCGTCGGTGTTTTGGGAGAGGCATGGTGTTTTGCTGGTCGACTTCATGCAACGAGGAACCACTATCAAAGCAGAAGCATACTGCCAAACCCTGAGAAAGCTACGCAGGGCGATTCAAAACAAAAGACGTGGCATGCTGACAGAGGGAATTGTCCTTCTCCATGACAATGCAAGATCTCACACTGCAGGTCAGACCCGCGATTTATTGGACAGTTTGTCTGGGAAGTTTTAGACCAGCCACCCTACAGTCCTGATCTTGTGCCGAGCGATTACCATCTGTTCCACCATCTCAAACAACACCTCAGTGGCTATTGTTACAACGACGATGTGAATGGCAGTGAACTCTTGGTTATCAGAGCAGTTGGCAAGTTTTTATGAAGAGGGTATTTTGAAATTGGTTGAGAGGTATGATACGTGTTTGAACAAACTTGGCAACTATGTCAAAAAATAGAGTGAAGTATGTACTTTCTGAAAATAAATTTACTTTTTTGAGATAACCTTTCATTGTGTACTTATGTTCAAATGGACCTTACATTAGAAACTCACCTCATATGATTTCATTCACATGCCCTGTATTTTCTGCTGCAGCCAATGCTGCGAGTAGATGTAGACATTCTACGATTTCATTCATGTTGTCGTAGTATATATACTGCAGAGATCGAGTGTTCAGTATTTTATGTTGAGTGTCAGTACCTTCACCTGCGCTATTTACACCTTTTAAAGTATGTTTAGTGATATTGTTGTTTTTATTACTTTTAGAGCCATTTATTCGTCCTTTGGGATCGTTGGATCACCTATGTGCTACATAATATTTCAGCATATGCTTACTTCTCTTTCGGCAGATACTTGTCAGGAATTGAAGTTTTGAATAATATCAGCTCTAATAAATCTGGTGTTGTCTCAAACTTCGTGTTCTCAATCTCTGTTACAACCTTATTTAAAAGTGTAGGATAGGTACCCTTGCTCATTCCACATACAGTGTTTAACTGACAATTCCTGTGTTCGTTAGTGAACCTGATAATTGTGCTCCCTTCCTATTCTTCCTCTTCTGCCTCCATTCATAGTTTTTCAGAAACTTTTTAGATTTTTAGTTACTAGTTTAAACGTTTCTGAGAGAAATTGTTTTCATTGCAACTATCCTAATTTTAGGAACCGTAACTGCCACTGAATAGCCTGTCACATTTTGATAACATTATGCTTTGCCATTGACATGATGTTATATACTGAACTGTTTTTAAGATAGCACACAACTTGTATGCACTTTGAAACTATTGGTGGTGATGGGAGTCAAATACCTTAACTATTGCCCTGATATATCATTCATATCAGTTGGTTTTGTTTTGACTTCTACGATTCCATCATTGCACATCTCACCATTTTTAGCTACTGCCTTGATAAGACCTTCCTGTTCCATTAATTTAGCATTGGTTTCCTCAGTTTCTCTGTCAATATATGGATGCATGTGCTTCATGCCTCAGAAAGAGTGTATGAAACATGTGCAATTTCGTCCATAGTTTGCAACATACTGATATAGTTACATATTGGTACACTACCTTCTAAGCTGAAACACCTGGTTTAGATTCAAGTGTACTGACGGTACTCAATTTGCTCGGTTTATTAATAACCAGAAATCAGTAGTGTATAAGATTCCAACAGGCCCTACATATGCTAACAAATTCGTTGAACATCATGTCAGTTCCTACATGTGCTTGGTAAGTGTGTTTTAGATTCACACTGTCCTGTTTCAATGTGATAATAAGATTCGCATTCCTTTGCCAACAGCTTTGGTAGCCCGGTATATGTCTGGCTTAATTAAATGATGTCAGTTTTCGTATGATGACCGAAACAAAAATATTTATGTATCTGATTCTAGTCTTCTACTAAGACATCCACAAATATGAACACAGTTCAGCTTTATTTTATTGGATGGTGGAATATCACTGCTTCGCTAAATGTTTGGTAGGTTACTCTATCAACACCACATAAAATCTCCTGTAACAGTTGGTAACTGAACTGAAACAGATTTATTGAAAATATATATACATGCTCAAAGCGAATCTTCTTGGTGTGTGTTGGCAGTGACAGAACAAGATTAAATCTGTGTTGGCCCATCATGGACAGGGGACAATGGCTGGTTAAGTAAGTGTCGATGTCAATGAAATTCACCAACAGCCGTGTAACTTAAGATGTTATTTTATTTTATTTTGAAAGCTACCCGTTTCTACATTTCATTATGAGGGGTAGAATATCGTTGATACACCGCTGCACTGGAAGAGTACCGCAGATGACAACCAAAGAGACCCTGCTGTGAAAAGAAATGGTACCCCAGACCATCACTCCCGTTTGTCAGATCAAATGGCGTGCGACAGTCAAGTTAGTATGCCATTGCCATCCAGGACGTCTCCAGACACATCTTCGCTGCTAATCAGTGCTCACTTCGAAGTGGAACTCATCACTGAAGTCAATTCTACTCCAGTCAATGAATTTACACGTGTCTGGAAACGCCCCGGACAGCAGTGGGTCACCAACCTGACTGCCGCTTGCCATAGACTGCTAGCAAGCCGTGATTGTCTAGTGCTCCATTTGTTTTCATAGCAGCACCCCATCCATTGTCATTTGTGGCACACATACAGCACAGTGGCATGTCGACGATATTGTACGTCTCCTTTGTTGCCCTTCATGGCGAGCTATCCTGGGCTTTTATTTCAGCAAGATAATGCCTGTCCGCACAGGACGAGAGTTTCTACTGCTTGCCTTCGTGTTTGCCATACCCACCTTGGCCAGCAAGGTCACCGAATCTCTCCCCAACCAGAACTTTTAGAGCATTATGGGAAGGGCTCTTCAATCAGGTCGGGATTATGACGAGCTAATGCACCAGTTAGACAGAATTTGGGACATCCAAAAACTCTGTCAGTCAGTGCCAAGCGAAATAGCCGCTTGCATAAGGGCCAGAGCTGCACCATTGCATTACTGACTTGCTCAATTTGTGAAACGCTTTCTCTTGAATAAATCGTTCCACTTTTCTGAAATTGTAATTATTTGTTTGTCCACGTACATCACATCTAATGATTTCTTTCCCATTCGATAATTCGTTTGTAATGCATCGTTATTTTGTTTTAGTGCGTATTTATGTGGCAAATACGGTTTTGATTGCCTTTTCATTATTAATGTAGAATGAAATTTGTTTTCCCATTGGGAGATGCACAATGCAATGGCCTTATGTTTATCCAATGTCCTGGTTGAGTCGCCGATTGGGCATGAGAATGGTGCACACTGGCAGTGGTCTAAGGAGCGTTGCACGATGTATGCCAAAATGCTAATCTCTGGTATGTGTATGACAAGGTCAAGGTGGAGTTGCAATCGTCATCACGCACACAGGAGCTGAACTGCATTGAATCTTGACTTTTGTTTAACTCTGCTTCTCATAAAACATAGACCTCGAATGGAGAGAAATAGTACACAACGACATTAATGTAAGTGTGATGCTAGTGTGAGCCTCGTATAATGCTGGTGTGTCACCAGCATAATGCCATCTGATTGGATACTTTTGTTAACTGGGACAATTTGTGGTGTTCATTTGATGAAATGATGGGAAGCACAGGAATCGAATGATTCCCATTGGACAAGAGTAGAGTGGGGGGGGGGGGGGCTGCTGCCTTGCTGAAAGCTTCATCACTACCAAAGAAAGTTATAAGAAGTTTAAAAACGTGAGGTGCAGTACCACCGAGACTTTATGGGCTTCATAAATTCACAAGATGGATAAGGATGAGCGTCTAGAGGATTTGTCTATGGTGCCTGCAATGAGCACTATTGGTTCACCAACTTATTTCGCTGCCAAATATTTAGCTTTATTATTAAAACCGTTGCTAGGAAAATGCAGTCACGACATTCATAATTCTGTGGATTTTATTCAGACACTTGGCAATGTCAGGCTAAATAGTACGGATGTGGTATCATTATATCCATAGGTATCTTTAAAGGACTCCTTTCTCTTATCATCCAACATTTTGATAAGAACATCACAGCCTTATTTGAACATGTGCTTTTGTCATCTTACATTCAGTTTAATGGTGTATTTTATGAGCAGATGATGGAATTGCTATAGGAATTCCCCTCTCCCCTCTGGTAGTTAATTTATTCATGGAACACTTCGAGGACAAGGCAGTGGACTTAGCAGGCATTAAACTAACGGTCTTCTGGAGGTATGTGGACGACACGTTGTAGTATGGCCGCATGGATGGATGAATTACATCGATTTCTTGAGCATTTGAATTCTATCAATGCTAGTATCAAATTTAGTATGGAAAGGGAGAAAGACAGCTGCCTGCCCTTTTTGGATGTTGCCGTTCACGGTAAAGTTGATGGCAGCTTAGGACATGCCATATGTCATAAACCAACGCTTACAAATCTATATCTACCTGCCAGTAACTGCCATCACCCTTCACAGACCGTAGGTGTCCTTAAGACCTTAGTGCATAGGCTGCACAGTATATCCAATAAAGATAATTTGCAAGAGCACTTTTAAAGCGAATAGATTTTCTCCACAAAAAATTCGTACAACATTCAATGTAAAACCTAGAATGCAAGTACGTGATGGGGAAGAAAATAGTAATTCTTTCAGGTCAAGTTTGTTTTTGCCTCTTTCCTCGAATATAGAAAGTATTCTCGAGAAACACTGTGTTAAGGTGATCTTCCAGCCTACCACGAAGATTGCAGCTTTAGTTAGCTGTAAAGGATGATTTACTGCTTCATAAGGCGGGTGTGTATCAGATTCCTTGCGGAAATTGTGAGAAGTCATTCACAGGTCAGATAACGCGCACCATTCATGAGAGATGCGTGCAACATCGAAGATACACACGCTTATCACAGGCTGACAAGTCAGCTGTGGCCGAACATTGTACTGATACAAGGCGCTCCATAAGCTACAGCGATGTGAAGATCCACCTCTTCCTTTTGGGACTCTATCTTGAAGAAAGGTATAGAGATTAGATTAGCTAATAACTTAATTAACAGAGGCAATGGTTTTAATTTGGACAAAGCATGGAATCTGGCTCGTGGGATAATTAAACTGCAGAGAAGTCGTCATGGTGTCACCACCACTGAACATAAATTGATAAGCGAATCGAATGTCTGTACCTCTTCATCACAGGTGGCGTGTGTGTAATCACATCTCTTTGCTGCCGACCTGCGTCTGTGACCCTCATGCGCAGTACCACCGTGGAGCAGTATATAAGGCTGCGATTGGCACCTAGCCCTCCACAACGTCTCCAGGGTTGGAACCCCTCAATTCGAAGTCGATGAATTATACTGCATGGGCTACCATCAGGGTGTGATCTGCGGTTTCGAAGCACTTGTTGCTGTAGCCATCTGTCTGCCTGCTGCTGTCGTCCGTCCGCTATCGCTGCCGACCAGTGCTGTCCGCTGTCCGTCTGTCGGCCGCCTCCGCCTGGTGCCCGCGGCCGCCTGCCACTGTTTTCGTAATAAATGTATTATATTCTTTCTTATTTAATCTTTCTTTTCACTAATAATAAAGAAAGATTAAATAATATAATAATCTGTCCATCCGTCCGTCTGTCTGCCTGCCTGCCTGACTGTTAGCCATCACATGGAGCTCGCCGCCACCGTCTGGGGCTCGCCACCACCGCCGGCTCCTGGTGCTCATCGCTGCCTGCTGTCCGTCTGTCACTGTGTGTCCGTCAGTGCCTTCCCACCTCCACTGTCATCTACACCTCACCCTCCCCCATTTCCACTGTCACTTCCTGGCATGCCGCCTCTGGTCTCCCTCCTTATACCTCGGCTCCCCTCCCCCCACTCACCCATTCCCCCGACCCCTCCCCTGCTGTTTACCCCACATCTACACCATTTCCCTAGCCTCCACACCCGCAACTGCTCCCTCTCCTGCACCCACCTTCACGTACACCTCTGCTGCCGCCTCTGCTGCCCCCGCTCCAGTTGTCAGCTTCCCCTCCCTCACCCCCCATCCCTTCATCTGCTTCCCCACCCGCATCACGTCACGTCAGGCCACCTTCGCCACCACTGAACCAGCTGCATCTCCCAGCACCTCCTCCATGCCTATGGGATCTGCTGCCCACCACGTCTCCGCTCATGTACAATGATCACCTGGCCCCCAACTGCAGAAACCCCTCCACCTGTCCCCATTGCAAGGCCTTCCACTTTCTCAAAAACTGCCCAACCTCGCCACTCCTCCTTCCTGTAGCACCTGCAATGGCCCCCATCCCACCTACTCCCACAAGTGTAAAGCTAAACCCCCTCCTACCACTTCCAAGCTTACTGTCCCTGTACATCCCATTGATCCTCCTATCCACAATTCCCTCTGTCCACACCCCACGGCTGAAGACATCATCCAGTTCCTCACCATACTCCTCCAAAACATTCACCCTTTACCAAGCCCCCACACCCTCCAACAGATCTCCCTCACCACCTGCTCTGTCTTTCATTTGAACACCATCGCCCCTTACTCCCACAACCAAGCCCACTTCACCTTCACCTGCCTCGACACCCTAGTTTAAGGCTCTATTTTCCCCTCTCTTCGGCCCCTCTCTCTTCCTGTCATGACGTGGCACGAGTGTCGCATCATATTCCAGAACGTCCGCTCCTTCTGCGCTGACAAATACCTACTCATGAACACTTTCTCTCACCACCATTTCAACACTTTCCTTCAGAACAAAACCTTTCTCCAGCCCCACCATACTATCCACACCCCTTCCTGTATTCTCCACCAACCTGAGGGTCTGGTCCTCGAGCGCATGATGGAGTCACCATCGGCCACCTTAAGCACATTCCCATCTGGCCACAACTCCTCCTCAATGACCCCACCAAACACCTTATCCTCAGCATCTTCTTCCCCTCTGTCATCATTACCTGTGCAACCATGTATGTCCATTCCACTGAACCTCTTCCCTATGACTTCATCTCCCACATTGACCACACCTTCTCCACCTATGTGATTGCTGTCGACATCAACATCCATAGCCACTCCCCTGCCGCCCTTTGGTGGTGGCATCAGTTCCTCCCCACGATCCAAGGTGACCTAGTTCCCCATCCCCGGCACATCTGTACCAAAGGCGACACCACCCCTGATGTTTCCATTCCACCACCAACCTCCTTGGGTGTATTGCTGTTGATATCCTTGACCCCACAGGTAGCGACCACCTCCCCATCCTTCTCACCATAATGTCTGCTCACCACCCCCCTCTGGCTCCCCACCCTGCACCCCCTCCAAGGTAGTCTATGACTACCATTGTGCCAGCTGGGATGCCTACCAGGAATCCATCACCACCCAGGTCGAAAGCTGCCCTCTTACCTATTTCCATCCTGATGACATCATCCACACCTCGTCCTTCCTTCAGAAGGCAATTACTGACGCTATGGAGGCCCATGTTCCTACTAAAACCATCCACTCCCACTGTCCCACTCTCCCTCTATGGGCTGTCCTCCACCTCCGCGAATCCCGCCGCCTCTATCGCTCCTTCCTGTGCACTCGTGGCAGGGATACACTCCAACCGCACCGACAAATACAGAGACACATCTGGAACCTTATTACAGCAAAGAAGTGCCGGGACTGGCACCCACACCTGTACACAACTCAATGCCACCCTCCCTATCAACTCCTCCAAGTACAGGTCTGCCTTCCATCACCTTACTGGCTCCCATTCCACACCCCATTACTCCCTTCTCCATAATGACCGTCCCCTTCCTGGTACCCTCAGTAAGGCCAACCACTTTGCTTCACACCTTTCCGAGGTCTTCTTTGTCCCTGATGATCCCCACTTTGATTATTCTCTTTTCCCCACAATCATGGCATGCGCCAATACCTCAGTCGCTCCACTTGCTCCTAGTCTCCAGTACTTGGGGCAGTTGCCGCCCTCTGACATCAACAATCCAATCATAGCACAAGACATTAAACTTATCCTCCGGCCAAAATGCAACACGGCCCCTGGTCATGACTCTGTCACCTACCACCACCTTAGAGAAAGCCCCTTCTCCTTCCTGATTGTCCTTGCCAATCTATACAAGTCATCCTCTCTACTGGCTTCTACCCCAACCTGTGGAAGACTTCCTGTGTCCTCTTATTCCTCAAACCCAAAAAATCCCCTTCTGCCACCTCTTCCTATCGTCCCATCTGCCTCACCTCCATCTTCAGTAAGGTATTTGAATCCATCCTCTCACATCGTATCCATCAACACCTTAATCAACACCACCTTCTCCCACTTACCCAGTGTGGCTTCCGACCCTCCTTCTGCGCCGAAGACCAACTCCTTAACCTAGTCCACCTTCTCTCCCTACAACTTAACTCCTGTCGCTTCGCCATTTTTGTTTCCCTTGACCTCGATGGCATCCCGGTCTCCTCTTTAAACTCCAAACCTAAGCCCTGCCTATCAATTTTGTCTGTCTGGTCGCTTCCTTCCTCTCACGCCGTCCTTCCTATGTCACCCTCCATGAGACCAACTCCCATATCTTTTAGCCCACTGCTGGCGTGCCCTGGGACTCCGTCCTTTCCCCTCTCCTCTATCTCCTGCACACCACCAATATGCTTAAGCCATCCCCTCTTGTCCACTTCCTCCAATATGCTGACGGCCTTGCCTTCCTGGATCTCTATCCTTCCCCTCAACAGTCACAACACACCCTCCAAACTCACCTTGACCAGTTCACCACTTGGTGTAACAAGTGGTTCCTTGATATCAACTCCTCCAAAACCCAGGCAATCATCATAGGCCGCACCACCCGCTCCTTCCGTCTCCACGATTTCTACCTCACCATTTATGGTCGTCCCATCCAGCTCACTCCCACCCTGAGGTACCTTGGCATCACCTTGACTGTCACCTCATCTAGACCCCTCATCTCCTGACCATCCAGCAGAAAACCCGTTCCCGCCTCCACCTCCTGAAACTCCTGTCTGGCCGGACATGGGGATTGTGTCATTCCACTATCCTCCACACCTACAAATCCCTCATCCGCCATATCCTCTGTTATGCCAGCGTTGCCTGGATCTCCGCCCCCCCCCCCAACCGCTTTTGTAAGGCCCTCCAAATCTTACAACTCCATGCACTCCACCTTGTCTTCTCTATCTAGTTTCCTTCCCCCACATGACTCCCGTATGACCTCATCCCCTTCCCCCACCTCCTCCTTTTCCTCCAACATCTCCGCATCCTTTACAATGTCTGCAGGCTTAATCCCACCACCCCCTGGTTTCCTCCTTCCTCTACACCCCCTGCCTGTTGCCACACCTCTATCGCTGTATCCCTCCCTCACTCCACCTCCACACCCTGAATCTTCCTTCTTTCTCCCAGAGTGGATTTTCCTCCTTACCCCCCTGAGTCCCTTCAGTCCCTCCCACATCCTTCCCTCCCCGACCCTCTTTGGCACGCCCACCACCCGTCTCCCTCTCTCCTCCCCACAGTCCCTTCTTCCCTTCTTCCTCATCTCCATGTCCATGGAAGATACTTTGTTTGCTTATTGTCATCAGTGTGATAAGTAAGTGTTGTGTTCAGTGCTGTTCTCCTGTGTGTCAAGAGCTATGATTTTAATTGTGTACTGGACTTGTACATAGTGTTACTGTCAGTGATTGTTATGTTCTACGCCGTCTGTCGATCCTTTTATGCTCCTGTCATACTTCTCCTTGTATTCTTTAATTGTCCCAGTGTGTGGATTTTTTGTGTGTGCTACTTTTTTACGGTTTTTATCTCTATTTTCCAGTCGCCGCCCTTTTTGCCTGTTCTCTTCCATACTGTTTCCCCTTTTCCTATCTATGTACGCCATATTTTCGCCTTTCAGTTTTTTCAAATGTCTTCTTTTGTATAATTACTGTCTTTCGGCTGAAAAGCAGCATATATGCTGCTACCAGCCAGCCCCAGATGGGGCATAAATACAATAAAGATGAAAAAAAACTCGTCGTCAGTCCTTGAGTCTCACTCTGAGGATTGCCAGACAATACGCTGCCGAAATAGCAGAGGAAGAAATTTTATTTTCGCGGGTGTATGACCGAAATGTAGTAGACTATTCATTACCCCATGAGAAGTTGAAAATGCACAGCATCGCTAATAATATACATATCCACCAGTGGCGTGTAAGTGGAGGAATTTGCAAAAGGCCAGCCGGAGTGGCCGTGCGGTTCTAGGCGCTACAGTCTGGAGCCGAGCGAGCACTCCGGTCGCAGGTTCGAATCCGGCCTCGGGCATGGATGTGTATGATGTACTTAGGTTAATTAGGTTTAATTAGTTCTAAGTTCTAGGCGACTGATGACCTCAGAAGTTAAGTTGCATAGTGCTCAGAGCCAATTCGCGAAGGCATCAAACCATGTCTTCTGCATGCTTCACATTTTTTGTCATACAGGCTACATTTGGAAAGCTCAGTTTATACTGTGCTCTGCAAAAATTAATGATGAAAGTAACTTTGGCGTGATGTGCCACTGCCGAGTAACACAGCTTGACTAGACTTGGATCATACATAGTAAGTACTGCTACAGTATATTAGTGAAGGTAACTTAAAGAAATGCACAATGAGGCAAACAGAAATGACACTTTTGTTCAAAGACAATAATCAATGAAGCCACCACGATTTATGATGGTCCCCTGGACATAACAAAATGCGGGACATAGTTCTTAATAGGGTGTATGATTACCATACATAGCAGTGCCGCACTGGTCCCATGCTGGCCACAAGGTTGCTAAGGAAATCTTTTGCTAGGGCATTCCATTTTTTCACCAGTGCAGTTGGCAACTCTGTTTTGTTGGCACTCTCTCATCGACGACATCATTTGCAATGGTGCCAGTGCCATAGGTATTGAACCAACATGAATTGGGGCTGTGTGCTCTTCTCAGATGAGAACTGATTCAGTCAGAGTACTGATTCTGGATGTACTCTAATATGGTGAGAGGTGAGAACGCATAATTCACTCGGAAACAATATCGAACATGACCGCTTTGGTGGTCCAGCTGTTATGGTGTGGTGACTTATAATATTGCATGGGCGTACAAATCTCCAAAACTTTGTACACAGTACACACCACATTGAACTGCACAATAGGGGATCTCTTGGAACGTGAGGACGTTCGACAAATGGGCTGGCCTGCCCATTTCCCCTATTTAAATATTTAAATTTCATAGAGCGCCTTGGGATCCCTGGGGGGGAGGGGGGGGGGGAACACAATGCAGAACATACACATGCAGGATTGCTCCTACTACTATCCAACCAGCAGTTGTCAACCACACTGGCTTAGGAATGGGATGCCCTACCACAAGAACTCTGTACTAACTTGCGACCAGCAGGGGAGCACCTTGTGGAACATGTATTGCCGTCCGTAGTAATCGCACTCACTATTAAGAAACAAGTTCAGCCTTTTGTGATGACCAAGAGGCCATCATAAATCGCTACTACTTCAGTGTAATTATTTTTGTGTGACCATCCTTCTGATTGAAAGATTGAGGGACTTCGGCCATTCACTTATTAATAAAATGGACACCTGCAGCCGTCATTTCCATTTTATTTGTTATGTGGCTATTAGTTTCGGTGATTTTGTTCATCTTATTCAGGCCTTAACTGACGCTGAGGGGATGAACTCCAATCGTATACACGATCCCATCAGTGGACAACGTACCTGAACTGGTTTTAGTAGACTACTGTAAAATCGATGTTGTGTCTGCGACCATCGACTACCAACTCTTGGGCAGTAGTTGGTGGATGGTAATTGCAGATACATCGTCACTGTTATAGTAGTCTACAGAAACCAGTTGAGAGATGTTGGCCATTGATAGGATTGTGTATGCGACTGGAGTTCACTCCGTCAGGGGGCGTTGGTAACTGATGATTGCAGCCACATCACTGATATAGTAGTTTACAGAAACCAGTTCAGAGATGTTGGCCATTGGTGGGATCGTATATACGATTGGAGTTCACCCCTTCAGCGTCTGTTAAGGCCTGAAGATGATGTACTGAATCATCAAAACTCGTAGCTATACAATAAATACCATCGAAAGGACGGCTGCAAGTGTTCCATTTTATTACATCAGTCTAATTATGTCTTTGAAAGAAAGTGTGATTTCTGTCATCTCATAACAAATTTCTTTCAGTTACCTTCTGTACTAGACAGCAGCAGTCCATCGCCTGTATGTTTCAAGGTTCACCAGACTTTGTTACTTGGCAGTTCCACATCATTCGAAACTTACTTTCTTTCTTTAGTATTGTACACTAGTGCGGAAACAATAGGTAATGTATATTGCTGGTGTATTTCCAGTGTTTCACTATAGTATCGTCGTCTCTACTACTGTTGTCATAAACACACTATCTGATAAAAAGTATCTGGACACCCCCAAACCATACGTATTTCATATTAGGTGCACTGTGCTGCCACCTACTGCCATATCAGCGACCTTAGTAGTCATTAGACAACGTGAGAGAGCAGAGTGGGGCGTTCTGAGGAGCTCTGAGACTTAGAACGTGGTCAGGTGATTTGGTGTCAGTTGTGTCATATGTCTATACGCGAGATTTCCACACACCTAAACATCCCTAGGTCCACTGTTTCCGATATGATAGTGAAGTGGAAACGTGAAGGGACAAGTCCAGCACAAAAGCATACAGGCCGACCTCATCTGTTGACTGACAGAGACCACCGATAGTTGAAGAGGTTCGTAATGTGTAATAGGCAGACATCTCACCAGACCGTCACACAGGAATTCCAAACTGCATCAGGATCCACTGCAAGTACTATGACAGTTAAGCGGGAGGTGAGAAAACCTGGAATTCATGGTCGAGCAGCTGCTTATAAGCCACACATCACGCCAGTAAATGTCAAACGACACCTCGCTTGGTGTAAGGAGCGTAAATATTAATCGATTGAACAGTGGAAAAACGTTGCGTGGAGTGACGAATCATGGTACACAGTGTGGTAATCCGATGGCACGGTGTGGGTATGGTGACTGCTCAGTGAACGTCATCCGCCAGCGTGTGTAGTGGCAACAGTAAAATTCGAAGGCGGTGATGTTATGGTGTGGTTGTGTTTTTCATGAGCAGGCTTGTTTTGCGTGGCACTATCACAGCACAGGCCTACGTTGATGTTTTAAATACCTTCTTTCTTCCCACTGTTGAAGAGCAATTCGGGAGGCGATTGCATCTTTCAACACGATCGAGCACTTGTTCATAATGTACGGCCTATATCGGAGTGGTTACACCGCAATAACTTCCCTGTAATGGATTGGCCTGCACAGAGTCCCGACCTGAATTTCTATAGAACACCTTTGGGATGTTTTGGAACGCCCACTTCGTGCCGGGCCTCACTGACCGACATCGATACCTCTCCTCATTGCCGCACTCCATGAAGAAAAGTCTGCGATTCCCCAAGAAATCTTCCAACACCTGATTGAACGTATGCCTGCGAGAGAGGAAGCCGTCATTAAGGCTAAGAGTGGGTCAGCACCTTTGAATTCCAGCATTACCGATGGAGGGCGACACGGACTTGTAAGTCATTTTGAGCCAGGGATATATACAATAGCAGTGACCTATCGTCACTATATATATATATCCCACGCCAGTATCAGTCTCATTAACTTACTTTCGTATAAAGCTGTTTGTTAATATTTGTGCTGAGAATGAAATTTTAATATTACACCCATTTCCCATGTTTTTAGATATTCATTTTTCATAATTATAATTACAATAACAAAGAAATCAAATGCACACACTTATTGATACGATGTTGGTCAAAAGCTAAAATTTTCTCACAGTCCATAAAGACAGTCCTGATCGTTCATCACAGTAAAATAGCAGTGTTTTTCTCAATGTCTGAGCAGTAAAAGAAAATGCACCTGGAAGTAGTGGATTTCCATGCAGTCTTGAAGTAGTGTTGTCCTTCCAACGGAAAGACAGTGCTGACTCTTGACATGCAGACAGGTAATGGGCCACAACAGAGCAAACCCACAGCAGAGTCATTCGAAGTTTTGAAGAATACTGGTATGTAGGTCATCACAGAGCAGACCCACTGTAGTCCTGGTAGAGATAATGGTATTGGTGGGCCACCAGAGGTGCAGACCCACTGCAGTCCTTGTAAAAATAATGGTACTGGTGGGCCACCAAACGTGCAGACCCACTGTAGTCCTTGTAGAGACGGCCAGCAGCCATCTGTTGCGACTGTGCAGGTGCAGGTGCACAATCACCATCGAAGAGCCTTGCGGAGAATATAGCAAGTCCATGAACCACCACTTGTGCACGCACAAAGTTTTTGGAATAGTCCTTAGAAGTCTTGCAGACAATATAGCAAGTCCATAAACCACCACTTGTGCACTCACAAAGTTTTTGGAATTGTCCTTAGAACCAGCAATGCTGTTAATCAGTCCCTTGCTGAATTATTAACACACGTGCAAACACTATCAGTCCCTACTTCTCACATATTGTCCATATACTATGACCAACAGAAACGTGTGCAGTGAAATGTAACTTACAAGTTACTTAATTCGATGAACTGCTGTCAATTACAATTTTATAACATAAGAATACAATAACAAAGGTACAAAATACATCATTAAAGAACATAACAATACAGATAATTCTGTAGTAGTACAGGCTTTACAAAAGAATAGAAATAAACAGATACATCAGTGTTACAGGAATTATGACATAAGTAAATACATAAAGATCAGAATAACTTTTGAAACATCATCTTCACATATGTGCAACAAAACAGAATAAATAATGCCTAAACATTTTTTCAAAGTAAATAACATATTATCAGAAAAATTCTACAATGTAACTCTCATCAGATAAACACATAAAGACAGGAAGAACACAAATATACGAGAGTACACAAACACGTAACAGAATAACACAAGAGGAAAGGGCAGGGTTTGTTTTCAGTGTAACATTTGGTACTGCAGTCCAACCTAAAACTTCATTCCATAGACATTTCGTCTTATTTCAACATTTGTTTCCACCAAAAAAATCCTATCCAAGCATGCTTTCTGTAGTTATATGTTCACATATCTCTTACCTCATTATTTATTTTCCATTATCTTACCTCATCATTTATTTCCAAGAAAATCCTATGTAAACCTGTTGTCCCGAAACCCTACTTTTTGCTCATATCCTCTTTTAAAATGCTTTTTTGGCCAAACCATTTTCTTATAGCTTCTCAATGCATTTCTTCCAATTCATCATAACTCGTTCTCTCATATAGCCTACCCCATCTTAAGCTAACTTAAATCTACTGAGCTCAGATGCTAAACTAAGGAACGAGGCAATGCAGCAGTACAAAACAATTAACACAAACATCAATGACAAAAAAATCAAATTGGCAAAGCAATTGCAATATTACAACTAATATATGGCACTGTGCAGCAAACAAGAAAAATAAATCCGTAGTAAAACTGGCTTAACAGCGTAATACAAAGTCAAATTCAGTAACATTATGCCTGGCAAACAGCAGCAGCAAATGCAATAACTTATATCTAAACATGACAAAGCTCAAGCAGAAAAAAAATATTAGACTAAAGACAACAATGCAGACAAGGGAAATGTATATTCACATCTTAATGTCTATGTAATTAAAGTGGTGCACCACAAGAAGTTATTCTACCAAAAAATTACCAAGTAGTTGAAAAGAAAATTCCGTATGCAGTTCCTGTGAAGGGAAGTGTCTTTTCATGCTCCTTCGTTTTTTTGAATAGATCATAAAATTATTTACTGGATCTGTAGGCATAAAATATTTATATTAGTACATCTATTAAATTTTATTTTAACCAATGCTGCTGCAGCTAGAAACTTGATATTAAACAAAATGAGCAAACTCTCAACTAGAAAGACAATAGATGTAAAATGTTTCTCATCATTTCAGTAGGCATTTTAGTAAATATCATAAATTAAAAGCTCCACAGTATAATCATATGTTTTCAAGTTTGAGCGTGTCGTATTTGCGATGCTTTCTACAAAGAAATGTCAAAAGCAAGGATAATGGCCCCCCCCTTTTTTTTGCACCTAATGGCTTTCTTTTGTCAGATGACTACCTCTCAGCTGGGCGCCCAAAATGCATTACGTCAAGGTCACTTACCTTTCTTATTGAAATATTTATGACAGCAGTTTCCGCTACAGTGGCAGTCTCATATAAAAAATTTCACAGGTCTAGAATTTGCGTTACAAATCTGTAGAAACAAAATCCTGTAAATATAACAGTGTCCAAAAAATTTTCGTCGGCATTGTGGTACATTCACGCATTTACACACATTTCATAACTCTTAAGGTATGATTCTTGGTTTCCAACATCCTTTTTCACAAGTCAGAGACCCTAACCACTATTCATTATTCCTTACCTTATTACACATATACATATTTGTCGACATTCTTCAATATTTCATCATTATAAATATGTAGCATAATCAAATTCCTCATATACAGTAGCATCATCTTATTGATCATAAACATACCTCAACAGCATAATACACATCATCGTCATAAAAATAACATCATAACACCTCAGTCAAATCTCAAAAACGCCATAGCTTTCTGCAATAATGTCAAAACCTAAAAAAAAATTCTCTTCTCATTTAAATAGTGTCATCTACCTCAAACGTACTTTAAAAATCATGATCTCATACCGAATACATCATTCAAAGCTCTCATAGTATCACAATGGTTCCAAAAAAATATGAACAGTTCACAAAGTACAGACAAAATACAATTTCATAAGTATGAAGTTACCCAACTGTGTAATTGCGTAAACATGTGTCACTGATGTAATAAAAAAAATGTTTATCTCTCAGTTAAAGCTGTGTAATTTGTGTGTTAGAGAAATATGGTACCGATGTGTAAAGTTGTATAAGCAAATACCATATTAGCTAGAGCTCCTTGTGCTTGCCAAACACATGGTACACAAAGTAAATGTGCACCACCCTGAGGATTAATGCAATTATGCCCTCAGGTGTTGCAGATTACAGCAATGGAATGAAATGTATCACGGAAAACTTTCTTTGTAATTCAAAAATCTTTAAAAATAAATGTTTTAAGTACAAAATTAATCACTGAAATGCGTGTCCTGAAGCGCTAAATGTGCGTTTTGCTGTAAGATACCTCTGTTGAAGTGTCGTAGTTATCGTCCTCTGTAAGCAAAATTCTGCTGAAGACAATGTACTCACCTCATCATAAACAAAAGTGAGATGCTTTGCGTATAGATATCGTAGTTATTATGCTTATTGCCATTATGAAGAAAGTACTATAACGTAACGTATTGTTGTGCTACGAAAAAGGCTGTCTCATTGTAGCTATACCATAAAAGTTATTACTAAAACATGTTTTACTTTCCAGAAGAATTCAGAAAACCTGTGCAGATATAAAACAGATACACTGCAAAAACAACATTGTAAATTGTCACTCATTAGTAGCGTCGTGATTAAATCGTGTAGCTGTCACATAAACTAACCACTGTGTCATCTGGTATCTCACAGAAAGTATTTTAAATCCAGAATGTATTTTCAAGTAAACCAAAATGTTGCATTAAAATCTCATAAGCAGTACTGGTAAATGTTCTATGTATGTGAGCCTTATAGTCGTAATGTAATCGTGCAACTAACAAGCAAGAATGTACACGCACAATAACACTGTGTCGTCTGTTCACAATAACAATGCATTCGTAATTTCTGTTTAAATAATTTCTCTTGGTTCTTGACTGGATATTTAACTTGAAACATTGTTGCATATTAACAGATTCTAAGATTGAAAAAGAGTACTAGTAACGTGAAGTGAAAAATTTTATAGCAAAGACTAAGTTAAAAAGCAGATTATCTCTCAACAAATGGTTTTACACGTGAAATGTGGTGTAACCCTTTGCTCTTCCTAGTACGCAGAGTTTCAACTTTAACGCAATTATCATGTCGTATACTGAAAGGTGGCTACACTGAGCCACAGCGCCAGAGATTGCGCCAAAGAGTATTATTCCACCGCCTCCACTGGCAGTGCTTGTCGAGAACTCGTAGTAATCAGTGCTTGCTGAGATGTCGTGAAAAGTTCTTGTCGAGAAGTCGTAGTGGAGAGTGCTTGTTCCATGTTTTATGCAGTTGTTTGATGGGATAGACAGCAGATGTTGTTCTAATGGAGATATTGTAATGATCAGAGTGCTTTTCGTCAATATATATGAAGGTAAAATATTCCCTGTTTTTTTTTCATTATTTCAGTGTCTTAAATAATGCGTCATTACAGATTCAGTCAACAAAGCATCTGGCTTGTGTTATTGTATTAGAGTGTAATTCTGGTTTCCTTACGCAATTATAGTATTTCTATTTTTTTTTTTAATTACTTCAGTATAAATGGTATTTAAAATTTCTTGTCTTGTTGAAGAAGAACTGTGCCAGATGTGTATGTTGAATCACACTCCCACACACAGAACAATTACACTTGTGTTTTGGTTTCGTAGGTTTTATACTTGCTGGGAACTTAATTAATTAATTGTGTTAACGAAAATTTTCTTTCATTCTTTGTTGTTATTCTATGCAGTCAGATCGCGTACTAAAACTAGTCAGGGCCAACCGTTTACGAGACTGCGTAACTGTACAGTCAGCTACTAAAAATATTTGCATTATATTTAATTAAGCCCCCGTGCATGTGGCGACCGCTGCTTCGGATCGTCCCTTGGAATTATTCTGATTGTAAAAATAGTAGAGAGTAGTATTGTTGTAGTAATTTGTAGTTTAGTAATTGTAGTCTATTTTGCATGTGTAGGTTTGGTAATTGTCATTCTCCTAATGGTATTTCAGAATTTAATTTTGTTGTCTTGTATACGCGTTTGACAATTTAGTGCAATTATTTCAATTGTTCGTTAATCGTGTTTGAGGGAAACATTTCGTGTGAATGGTATTGTTGGAGATGAGGAGTCATTGTGTGCAATTTTCGTACAGTGACGAGTTTTGTATGTTTTGTAAATGAATACGCGATCGATGAAAAAGGCAAAAATGATGAATAGCCAGAATAACGAAATTGTTGACATGGCGAACTCGCCAGCACAGGAGAACAGGATTATGAATAATGAAGTGGAAAACAATTTAATGAGTAGGGAAAATGGTCCGGAAACAGTTCCATATTTTTCACAATCAAAAAATTTTCAGGACACGAGATTAACGACAGAAGAAATGGAGCAGTTGATGGGTGATATATTAAATTTGGGATCTCGAATAGAAACACAATTAGACTCACAAATACGAACAATTAAAACCGAGATGGAAGCAATGGCAACACGGTTAAGCTCACGAATAAGGACATGTTTCAAAAACATGAAAGATGAATCAAAGAAAGAAATTAGAGAAGAAGTACAACCGATTTTGATTGCTCACAATAATAGTTTAATTTCAACAGAAATTAGACAAGAGGAACAGGACAGAGAACAGCAAGAAAAAGATCGCGTGATAGTACAAAAATTTTCAGAGTTAAATTTACAATGTGCACACGATAAGGAAGAAATACTTGAAAGAATCGAGGAATCCGTACCAAATGACAGAATAAATAACCTAACGGAACAGTATGAACAGTTAACTACTAAATGTGTTAATACTGAAACCCGAGTCGCGACACTTACGGAAGACGTAAATAAACAGAAAGAACAAATAGGTGACATATCGGAAGGAGTTGAAGAGATTACAGATAAATTGACAAGTCTTAGTTTAAATGGGGATAGAGATTCAGATGATACAGCTCCATTGCCATTTGCAGAAACCGAAGAGTACCAGAACATAAATAAGCATGTTAAAAATCAGGGAAAATTTAATGAACATGTCAAAAGGGAATTTGAGGCATTACGAAAGCAAGTCAAACAAATTGAAGGCGAAATCGTAGGAAAAGACAGCAGAAGAAATTTAGAATCACAGATAGCAGAGGGCTTTGAAGAAGATAATTTGTTTCATTTACGGGACGCAACAAGAGAGCGCCAGGCGCGCAAACTTGACAATAATCGTCATTGGGACTGGGACAGATGCGGTAGGTCTTTGTCGCCACGAGGCGAAAACTTGGATTATAAACACTTTTTGACTGTTCGGAAATTTAAGATCTTTCGCAATTCTAAGAATGACATACATCCATGTATATGGTTAGATCAATTTACGGACGCACTTCCACCAAATTGGCCACTAAGTCACAAACTGGAAATTATGTGCGGCTATTAAAGTCCTCAGGGGATTCACTACACTAAGTGAATATGTGTCGTAGCGTGCATAGGGCCAGGAGCTGTAGTGGTGCTATTTCCCTTTTAGTTTTCTCCACCGCTGCCTACTCTTTTACTATTCTTTGCATCTGTCAAAACAACTCTTCGACTATCAATCTATCTACAGAGTAGTTAAAGAACAACCGGATATGACTATTTTACCCAAAAGTGATTTCGGAAATTACCGTTTGGACTTACTGTATCTTCATCTGCATTCATTCGTAGTTTAAACGAAATCTTACCTGTTTTTCTTCGTGACAATATTGCTTCATATGTTGACGATTTTCTTATTGCTAAACATTCTTGGAGTGAGCACAACAAAATTTTGGATTCATTATTACGTATTTTTGCAAGAGTTGGCATTACAGTGATCTTGGAAAAATCTGAATTTGGTCGTTCTCAGGTGAAATTTCTCGGTCACATTATTTCTACAGAAGGTATTCTTCCTGATCCAGAAAAATTAGACGCTATTCGTAATTATGCTGTTCCTACCACAAAACGTGATGTTTGTAGTTTCCTTGGTGTCTCTAATTTTCTTAGACACTTTGTTAGATTGGACGATTTGGCCACACCTCGTTTTTGCGATCTATCTGGAAAGTTCTTTTTTAACGAAAATCGGTCGACAACTCTGTTTGGTTAGTTTGTATTCCTGATGAGTGGGTCAATAAAATGATTTGGTACACACATTTCAGTTATGCACACTTTGGTCCCAGAAAATGCTTTCATAAATTACGAGAAAATTGCTACTTCAGTAATATGGAAAAACGTATTCGATCTGTTCTTGCCAAATGCAAATTATGTCAAAAGGCTAAGCCGCCAACTATTTCTCACAGAGCACCGTTGTTTCCTATCATTCCAGCGAAATTAAAGGACATGGCTGCAGTCGATTTGTTCGGTCCAGTGGTTCGTTCTACTAATGGTTTTGCGTACATTTTCGTAGCAGTGGAATTGACATCAAAATATGTGTGTTTTACACCTTTACGCAAAGCAACAGCTCGTTCAGTATCTAACGCTTTCATCAAACATTTTCTTAAGGAAGTGGGTCATGTTGATAAGGTTATATCAGATAATGGATCACAGTTTCACTCTAAAATTTGGCTTCGTACTCTACGGCGTCATAAGATTAAACCAATTTTCATTTCATTTTTTCACCCTCAATCTAACGCTTCAGAGAGATGGATGAAGGAAATCAGTAAATTGTGTCGACTTTACTGTCATCAGAATCACAGAACATGGGATCAGTATCTTCATATTTTTCAAAACATTCTGAATGAACTCCCTAATGATTCAACTTCTTTACCGCCTATACTGATATTAAAAAACAAAGCACCAACGAATCGCATTTCTGAAATCGTTCCTTTTCCGCCTACATGGAAACTGCGGCATTCTGAAGTTGTCAACCTGGCTCTACAAAATATTGCATCTGCGGCTGCTAGAAGAGAGAAATCAGCTAAACGTCCTGGTCGTTTAAAAACTTTGTCAGTTGGTCAGAAGGTGTTAATTAAGTCTCATCGTTTGTCTCACAAAGGAAAGGGCTAGTGTCGCAAATTTTTTCTGCTTTATAACGGTCCATATAGAATTCGCAAAATTATTCATGATAACACTGTCGAAGTAGAAACTCTTTAAATCTCGGCGCTCCAAGGGAATACATCATATATCGAACGTTAAAATTTTTGTGGAATGACATACTTTAGAGAAACTAACAGCTACATGTAAACATGCAGAGAATA